>NC_069500.1:1151545584-1151845584 GCF_027579735.1 Bombina bombina | reverse complement strand
GTGGGGGACTTTAAAAATGCATGGGCCTATGGCTCTTATCTGCCGTCAATATCTATGTTTCTATGTTTCTATGTTAACAAGTTAAGGTGATGACGAATGTATACTATAATCTTACAGTGTTGTTATGTATTTACATGACACTTAGGCAATATACTATCTCAGTGTCCAAAAGTGGCACTGACCAGTGGTGTCACTAGGGGGTGCGGGGGGTGTGAGCCGCACCCGGGTGACACCCTCCAGGGGGTGACCCCACCAGATTTTTTTTTTTCTTTTTACATTTTATTGAAATTCAAAGAAATACAATTTAGAGATGCATATATTTTCTTATTAGAGGGGCCAGCATTTGTGAACATTAGTGGGACTGGGGAAGTTGTAGACAATTAATTGTTTTGCCCCTTGAGCCAGCTCTGCAATTTCCACAAATATTTTTCCCGGCTGCTTTTGCTTGTTTCTACTTTGCTCCTCCCCAGCCCAATTTCACTATGAATGTTGTGGGCATGCCGTGGGGCTTGCGAAGTTGCGCTGCTAGCCTAAACCTACCTGCCTATCTGTGCCCACTCCTCAGTGATGTGTGGAGCAGTGGAGTCACTCACTGCTGTGCTGTCTCTCTAAACGTGAACCAGGAAATCTTGAGGGGGATGCCTGACACCTGACCGCATGACTGTCTGACACAGTCTCTAAAGTGAAGGAGCCACGTATGATGCCCACCAGACTAGTACGGTTACAGTACACTAAGTGCACACTGAAGAGGTAGGAGGAGAGGGCGGGTAGGGGTCTGGGGGTGGGCAGAGTGCTTAGGTGATTGGCCATAAGAATTAGTAGGCACGTTTGCATGCCTAAACCTTTTCTTTAGTAATTTATTTTAGAGTGCTCTGTATATCTTTAATTTGATGCTCTGCTAAGCCAAGGAGCAGCTCTAGACATGAGCTTTATAATTAATGCAGTTCAGTTTACATATTTTGTATGTGTCAGTGTTTTTTTGTGTGTGTGTCTGAGTTTTTGTGTGTGTGTGCCTGAGTGTTTTTGTGTGTGTGCGTCTGAGTTTGTTGAGTGTCTGTTAAGTGTGTCTGAGTGTGTCTAAGTGTTTGTATGTGTGTGTGCCTGTGTTTTTGTGTTTGTGTGTGCCTGCTTTCTGGGGGGGGGGGTGACACCATAACTTACCGCACCAGGTGACACCAACCCTAGTGACGCCACTGGCACTGGCAACATTTATGCTATTTTATTTACTAAAACTTGCTAGCTCTCCCTATATTACATACAAATATTTGGCCATAGAGTGATCCTTTGATTAGTAAGAGATCTCATATAAAAAAAAACTATGAGGTTACATCATATTTATATATACAGTAGCTTTCACTATATATATTTAGTATAGCCTTTCATTTAGACTTCACTAATATGAGCGGTGCTTACCCGCTGAATACTTAACTCTGAGTTACTATTACCTTTATATCAAAGGGACCAGAAGTGGCCCCATCATAGTTAATATTTAAGCATATACCTAAATTTTATTGTTATAGTATAGTTATATATATATATATATATATATATATATATATATATATATATATATATATATATATACGCTAAGGTCCAAGAGTGGCCAATGCCATTGTTATTATTCCTCCTTCCTATATAAATAATCTAGCAAGGTCCAAGAGAGACCCTCTAATCACTTGAGGAACATATGCTAAAGAAAATGAGGTTTCATTTATGTATATTTGTTTTTTGTGTAGATTTCTGGTTCATTTAGAGACTATATGGTTGGCTATGTTTAACTTAAGCTGAGGGTGTCGCTCATATTGATATATGTACAACTAAAAAGCAGAGATTTGCTAATAAGTAAGGTATACCGTTTTCCCAACTATATCTTTAGTTGACATACTCTTCTACAGCCCCCCCCATAGTATTACATACTAGTCGACAGCTAGTAGACTTTCATTATTATTAGATTAAGCTTCATGGCAATTACTATATAATCAGAACCCCCCATACATATTAACACCTGTTATTAAGATAAGGTTAAAACTTTACCTATAGCAGAACAGGTGAAAATAATACCACCAGTGCTTCCACTGGGTATTAGTTTGAGCGGCTTTGGTCCACTATTTTGTATAGATTTATTTAGAAAAAACAATTGAAGTAAACCAATAGTGGCATATAGCATTATATTTATGAGGTTAACATTTCAACTAATATTTACGAATGCAATTAGCGTATAATTATCTGGAACTTTTTGGAAATGTTTAAGATAGAACACATTGAACAGCACAGGATATTAACTATACTTCCAGAGAAATATTTTTTTTCCTGCATTTTTTTTAATACAAATTTAAATGTTTCCATAAAATACGTTTTTTTGCAGAAAAATTAAAAAAATGATTGCGTACTTTTAATTCAATATTTAATTATTTTTTAAATATGTTTTTTTGAATAACATTATTTTTTGAGTCCTATTATAATATATGCATCACCTTCACATACTTAAAAGTAGGGAACACCACTTTGTGAGAAACACTTTTCTCAAGGTAAAAACTGTCTTTAGCGAATTAAGACTAGAAACTCAAAGTACTGGAGTCCAAAGAGCTTTAGATCTTCAGGTCCTATATGTTGCAAAAACTCTCACTCCGGGCCTGATGATCAGCAGTACAAATAGAAATCTTGCAATATCTTTTGGGGGCTTTTCTTTAACATTCTATTGCAATACATACACCTCTCATTAACATCCAGAATCCTGCATTGCTCTTAAACTAATATTTGTCTTTCTAAAATTCTTTAAAGGGACCTCACCATGCTGTTGAGACTCCGTAGATAATCTCATCAGAGTGGAGAACTTTAGATCGCTGGGCCCTTTCTGACTACATGTCTTTATCTTTGTCTCTCTCTTATATACATACACACCACTTCCTTTGTACTCTCAAACATTTGGATCTCACAATTTCCCCTTGCCCTGCATTTTGCCCTATTCACATTTCCCCCTTTATAATGATCTGTTTCTCATCTGTTTCCTATTGTATTAGAAGAACTATACTTTTACCTGGAAGATTGTATATGTAGACTACCAGATACTGGGTTTGGTAGTTTATGATGTACCCAATTTGTAGTGAACGCTGAAATACTAAGCTTTATATCCCCATAAAGGATATATGTATTTATTTGTAACTGTGCAGCATAACATTTATAGCCACAGTTTTTTTGAACCAGCCTAATCTGTTGAACTATCAGTTTTGTGTTAAATTGTATATCTGATATCATATATTTTATTGTTATACTATGGAGATATTTTCAGAATAAAAAAAATAAAGAAAAGTCAACGCGTGTAAGCTTTCCCAATGTATAACTGCATTATAAACTATGTGTTAGAAAATAATGTAAATTAAAGAATTGGATGGTTTTACAGAAAATACAGATATTATACTAGAAGCAGTAACACATGTCTGTGACTGCTGCTAGCTTTGTAAGTTCCCTTGGTGAACACAAACAATTAATATTTTCCATTGAAGATTCTGTGAAAAAATAAATGGCATTCCATGCATTTTTTTTAAATTCTAGTATGCAAAAATTCAAGTTGTATTCACTATATAATGTAGCAATACCATTTGATAAATACATTATAGATTTGTAGTGCAATTCTATTTAAAGCCATTTTCACTGTGTAGCTGAGTTGTGTGAGCTAGAGTGATAGCATTTTGTTTTCCTCTAATTTTTTTGTGGTTGCAGTTCTGAGCACAATGCAAAAAGAAAATATTTTCTTACTCTTGACCCAAGAAAATCAAAATTTTGGGCATTTGTCATCAAAATTCTGATAAGGCCAACTTGGAAATGGTTGTAAAATAACGCTTTATACAATATACACTTAGAAAATGCAATTTTATTATATTTTTAAAAATAGCTGTAAAAAATATATTTATGTGTTAATATGTGTATATACACATATTAATATTAACACATATACTGTACATATATGTATATAAGCAAATACATATTTACAGGGAACACACAGTTCCCATAAAATACACTTTTCAGTGCCTTTTTTTTTTTTTTTTAAACATCCCACTCCCGCCAACTTTACCCTCAAAATACTGCCAAGTGCAGTAATCGTATTAAAAAATAAAGATGCTACTATCTTTATTTTTTTAATAAACTACACTACACAGTATTTTGAGGGCATTTGGGGCACATTTATAAAATTAACCAGAGATCTGATATCTGGTTAATGTTACAAGCGCTAACTGCTACAGCGAGCTCACGGTAGCATTAACCAGCCACTTGTAATGGCTGGTTATATATTGCGTGCCTATTTGTGGGAACGTGATAATTTAGCGCTCCTCTTGTAATCTTGCCAATAGTTTATAAAAAGTCAGTCAACCTATAATGCAGAAGAATTAGTAGGGCTTAATTTGCACTTACTTATGCTGCCTTATGATAAGCCAGTTCAAGTAAACTCGTCAAGTAAACTGTATAGCTTGTTTCAGAAATGATTAATATATGACAATGCAAATAAAAGATAGAAGGATTTAAAAATAACAAAACAGTAATAATACAAAGAGGAAAAATCTCTTTTCAGATTAGTGATTTTCAAACTGTGTTTCAGAATGCAAATAATACATTTTTTCTACTGAAATCCCTTTATATTTGTGTTCTCAGTGAAAAAGAAAGATAAATGCAGCACAATATAGCACTCAGTAAGATTCAAATGTTATTTATGTTTTTACCTTTTATTTTCTAGAATGATAAAATGTTTGTTTTTTTCTTTGAAAGCAAAGTAAAGACACATAAAAGTGTACCACTATAAGGGTTGTGAGTTACATGAAATATACAAGACCTATTACTGCATGGGACTGAGCTCATTATCTCTCTGTGGTTCTACATCTTTTCTTTTGTATGTCAAAGTATTGAAGAACTATTAGCTCAGCGAGGTTTCATGTGCACGTTATATTTTGGTCCATGTAGCCATTGTTACAAATGATCTACATATATAAATATTACATTATAATGTATGATTAGTGAATGTATTTGATGTGCTATACACGTGCACACATTTTTTATACAATAACCAAACTCATATAATGGAACAATATTTTGAGATACATTTACATAATTCCCACTCCAGCCTACTCTTCCAAAAAGAGTAAACACTCAACAATTGGCATGCGTAATTGTCTCACCTTTTAACTACTTACTGTTGTATATGCTGTAATGAATGTTTTAAAGGGGCTAGTGTAAAGTCTGCATATGTATGAGAATAAAACTCACTGCACATGCAACTCATTGTTACTCCAAGATTTATAAGGAAAAGAGACTGAACTTTGGAGTTAGAGAGTTTAGTCCCATTGAAACTAATTATTCTTGTATCGTTCATTCATATATAACTAATTGTAGATGGCTGCAAGCTGTATTCTGGCAGCACACAGCACAGCTTTAAATAATAACTAAATCCAAAGAGAATATTATTTATATTTTTAAATAAGTATTAAAGCCCAATTTCTTATTAATCATAATGCTGAGATAAGAGTTTTGCTCAGAAGTTCTTTACACTTCACTTGGTCTTTTGAGAAATATTTAAACATCCCCCAAGAAATGCCTCATTCAGACCACTTAACAACACTGCAGGGCCAATTTAACTTAGCAAGGAATAAATATAAATATGAAAGCAATTTTTAAAAAAATTCCAACGCACTCCAATATACACATAGGAAAATCAGATTCAAGTAGATAAAACCCTATCTTCATTTACTACTTTATTGAGTTTAGTGTAATGAGCATTTTCTTCATTTTATTTTACTTTGTATTTAATTTCGTATCTCACAGTGTTCTATTAAGGAAAACAAATTTTAGTAACAAGAATTTAAATTGGTATTCTTTGCTAAATTTAATTCAAAATATAAGATATAAAATGAATAAGATTTGAATTACTGTAATCTTGTCTTGTAAAGTAAAAATATAGAAATCGCCTCTAAGCGAACTACATTTTATTATGATTTTAAACTTTATGGTTTTCAGAAGGGACCTTGCAAATCAGGCATATCTTGCAATGGAAGCTTGATTCAATGTGGTAAAGAGGACTATGACTTAGATATCTGCAAGCCACATCTCCAGCACCATGGACAGCAGTCTAAATTTTAAAATGTAAAAAAGGCTACATTACAAATGAAATGTGAAAATATATTAGCGCTATTGTGCACTTACATTATATTGCTCGAGTTAAATCAATAGTGCTTTTATTTTTGCTCTCATATTACAAGTTGAAAGTAATATTTTAGTGCTCAAGTGAAAAGCTAAGGTGAGCTAACATCTGGATGTTGTATTATATCTATATATATATATATATATATATATATATATATATACACACATATCTTTTTTATATCTATTTACAACTGTTAAGACATACATAGTAACATAGTTACATAGAAAATTTGCATTTTTTTTCTCCCAAATGTAGAACTTTACATTTACCTATATTAATCTCATTTGTCATTTACCAGCACATTCCTGCAATTTTTGTAAATCCACTTGCAAAGCAATTTCATCCTGCATTGGTCTAATAACCTCTCACAGTTTTGTATCATCTGCAAAATTAGAGAAGTTGCTATTTATTCAAATCTCCAAGTTTTTTATAAAAATATTAAAAAGAACAGGGCCCAACATCATTCCCTGGAGACGAGACTAATTACTTTTGTCCAACCAAAGTATTATTCATTTACTACAACACGCTGCTCCCTGTCTAGTTATTTATCCAAGAGCTACCATTTTCTGCTATTCTGAGTCCCTTCATTTTGTACAATTAGCTTTCATGTGGCAATATATCAAATGATTCAGCATTATCTATATTTTTGCTTACCTCCTCGTAGAATATAATTAGATTTGTTTGACAGAATTTATTACTTATAAAATCATGTTGATTTGAACTTACAATCTTGTTTTCCCAAATATACTCTTAAATATAATCCCCAATTATCTCTTCCAGTATCTTCCCCACTACTGATGTCAAGCTTCCTGGTCTATAGCTTCCTGGATCAGCCCTGCTTCCCTTTTTAAAAAGTGGCACTATATCACCTCTACGCCAGTCCTGGAATACTATTCCATAACAAGTCTTGAAAAAGTAAGAGCAGAGGTTTGGCTATGATAAAGCCGAGTTCCCTTAAAACCCTTGGGTGTTTTCGGTATGGTCCTTGAGCTTTATTTACCTTCATATTATTCAGTTTTTTCATGATGTCATCTAGAGATAACCTAGTTATTGGTATGGGCTTGTATGTTCTAGTTTGTTTCAATGGGGCATATTTATCAAGCTCCATATGGAGCTTGATGCCCTTTGTTTCCAGCGAGCATTCAGGCTCGTTGGAAACAGAAGTTATGAAGCAGCGGTCTAAAGACTGCTGCTCCATAACTTGTCCACCTGCTCTGAGGCCGCAGACAGAAATCAATTTGATCGAATACGATTGGGTTGATTGACCCTCCCTGCTAGCGGCCAATCTGCAGGGGGTGGCATTGCACCATCAGTTCACAAGAACTGCTGGTGCAATGATAAATGCTGACTGTGCAGCAAACATGATCCGCTATATCAGATCATGTCCATTCGCACCATAGAAAATAGGCCCCAATGTCTGGTTCTTCTCTTTTGTATACTGTAAAAAATAAATGGTCTAGAGCCTCAGTCTATCCCTGTTCACTGTTAACTATGGAACTATGCTAGATTTTTTGCCTTTTACACTTAAAAAAAACTTTTTGGGTTTGTCTTAGAATCCTTTGCAGTAACTCTTTCATTTTTAAGACGACTAGGAAAAATGTTTTTTAGAGATATTATTCAATACAAAGCTATATTAGCACTATGTAATCTATTGGCGCTCTTCAAATAACTAATAATTATAATAATATCCAGTGTTTTCATGATAATTCATGATGGCACATTTCATACTAGCTTCCAATTATGCATTAAAAATATGCTTAAAATAATTTTATAAAAATGAAAAGAAATTCTAATTATTGTGGTTTTTACCTATATTTATTTTACATACTTTAAGATATATGTTGGGTTCCAAAAAAGTCAGCCAAGCCAATTGTTTACTGATATATGTTAAAAATTGCATGCAAAATAATATATATATTATAATTTTGAAATATGCAGGTGTGACATACATTGGCATCACCAAGGAGGATACAAGCCCCCCCCCAGCAGAATGACTGTACACCCCATGTTCCCCAAAACAGTGGTCATCCCTTGTTTTCACAACACACCTCTGCCCAAAAACCCACAACTCCATCTGGTACTGCCCACAAAATACCTGACCCCACCCACTTCTTACCTGGCTCCATAATCCCTTCACAACCCTGTCCACAAAACAACGGTCAGCTTCTGGTAAGTATTCTCCTTCACCTTTTGGGATCCATGTACAAAAGGGAGGTGGATAAGATTCCGGACTTGGGAACCTGTCCCTTTCCCCCATCATGACAAAAAGTGCAGCAGACACTTTACATTCTCTGCCAGCATGTAACATTGCTGAAGGACTTCCTTTGACAAATCATGAGAGAGCAGGGCCTGTCAATCACCTCAAACTAATGTGGTGGAAAGGGTAAGAAGGTGGCAGAGAGGGTTAGAAGCAGCAGTTACATATGCATTGCTTCTTATATTGCTGAAAGCAGGAGCTAATTCATTGAAATACACTTGGCTTTGTTAAGTCAGTCCCTACTGAATGGAAAACATAAATTGGCTTTATCCACTGTTGTCTGCAATTTTTTTTTTTTTTTTTTTATGATTTCTATTAAGTAAAAGCCACTTCTTAGTGCTTTTTTTTTTTTTTTTTTTATTTATTATTTCTTTATTGAAAATTTTTACACAGTACACATATAATTTGCGGTACAATGACTTGTTTGACAAATACATATATGCAAGTTCTTGCTGATTACATCTTTGGTTCCAAAAAGAAACTGTCTAAGAATGACAGAAAATTCTATTAACCTGAAAAAACTAAACTAACTCCGAACTAAAATTAAAATAAATAAGAAATAATAATATAACAATAGACAATAAAATGAATTATGTCAGCACTTGTGCTAGTATTATTGGTTTCTATTTTCCAATGAACAATTCCTATTATTATTGACCTGTAATATTATTTATAACTCCATTACATACTGTAGCCTAGGCAAATGTAATGTTAGTACCTCTGGCTCCCTTATACGAGTCCCAAAACAGCATCATATCATAATATATTTGCAATTTATTATTTTTGAAAAAGAAGTATCTCTCTGGGGTAAGGAGACTTTGTACCCTCTCTCTCCATTCATCTACAGAGGGAGCAATTCCAGTTTTCCAATGAGAGGCTATTAGAATTTTTGCTGCATTAAATAGAATCAAAGCTAATGATTTCTTTATTGTGCATTTTACCTCATTAAATGTGCTGAATAAACAAACTCTCGGTGTGTTCGAAAGGTTGCTAGATAGAACCAAATTTACCTCCCTTACAATTCTCTCCCAGTAGTCTTGAATAATGTGGCATGACCACCATATGTGACCCATAGATCCCACATCTAAGTTGCATCTCCAGCACCTGTCTGAAGCTCTATTAAATATATGTTTGAGTCTAGACGGGGTAAGGTACCACCTCATCATAATCTTGTAGTTAGTTTCTATCCCTATGGTGGAGTGAGCCGAATGGGCTATGTTAGTGAAAATAGTTGACCAATCCTTACTGAGGAGATGATCCCCCAAGTCTCTCTCCCACTCCCTAGTGTATTTGTGTGGCTTTGGGGAGGTAGCCTTTATTACTATTTCATAGATAAGTGAGATAAGACCCCTTACTGGGTATGGAGTATAACACATTTTTTCAAACTTGGTTAAAGGTCTTAAGAGATTGTGTCTATCCCTGTGAGTGTTGATATAGTGATTCACTTGATGATAACCAGGGAGCCAGTACACCCCCTCCCCATGATTCTAATTCAGATCTGGGTTTTAGTTTGTTTTCGTGAACTAATGCGGCTATCGGCATAATTCTCTCAAGGGATAAAATTGGGTTTATGTTAGATAAATTTCCAAATGGAAGATCTGGGTTTGCAAGAATAGGAGTAAGAGGGGAAAATCTACTCGATATCTCATCACTAAGAGAGCACACTAATTTCCAATCAGAAATCGTGTTATTCACTGTTTGCAACACCTCCCCCCTCTTAAAATATGAGGTGTTAGGTAACCAACAGGCGCCACCTAGTTGTAAATTTCCTGATATGTCATGTTCAATATGAATCCAATGTTTAACGTTATCATTATTGAATCTACACCACTCTACAATCCTTTGCATAGATATTGCTCTTTTATATAGCAGGAGATTAGGAACCCCCAAGCCCCGCTGGCTTTTTGGTGTGTACATAGTTGATTTATTTATCCTAGAGGGTTTGTTATTCCAAATATAATGATTTATTATTTTTTGTAGTTTAATGATGTAGACTTCAGTGTGTGGTAAAGGGATTGTCTGGAGTATATATAAAATCTTTGGTAGAAGAACCATTTTGGTAGAATATATCCTACCTAACCATGAAGTAGTTTTGGAATGCCATGAGTCAGTCAATTTTGTAATGTCTATAGTCAGTTTTGTATAATTAGTATTACGTAGAGAATCTATATTGGGCGTTATGCTTATGCCTAAATACTTGATAGATTTGGGTTGGATATTGAATCTGCAGCTATTCCTGATTTTGGATAAAGTGTTATTGGGAATATTGAAGGGTAAAATATCTGATTTCATCATATTTACTAGGAAATTTGAAACTTTCCCATATTCTGCTAATTCACTCTGTACAGATATAATGGATTCCACTGGTGATAACAATGACATGAGAATGTCATCAGCAAACATGGATAGTTTATACATTTTATCTTTAATTGTAACTCCCTGGATGGAACTATTATGTCTTATTTTGGATGCTAAGACCTCAAGTGATAAGACAAAGAGAAGGGGGGACAGCGGGCAGCCCTGTCTGGTTCCGTTCCTAATTTCGAATAATTCTGACCGGGTTCCATTTATATTAATCTGTGCAGATGGGAAAGTGTATAAGGCCATGATTTGTTTTATAAGTAAGGGAGGAAAATTAAATTTATTTAAGGTAAGTTCTAAGAAGGACCAGTCAAGCCTATCGAATGCTTTTTCAGCGTCTGTTGATAGAAGTATCATCTGGGTATTATGTTTATTTACATGGTCTATTATGTCTATGATCTTAATCGTGTTATCTTTAGCTTCCCTTCTTGGTACGAAGCCTACTTGGTCGGGGGATATTAATTTTGGTAAAAATTTGTTGATCCTAATGGCTAGTATTTTGGCATATATTTTTAAATCTAAGTTAAGAAGAGATATAGGCCTGAAATTTGCAGGTTGATCATTTTTTTTTCCTGGTTTGGGTAAAACTGTGATACATGCTTGGAGCATGCTGTCTGGGAAAACACCTGTATCTTCTATCTGATGAAATACATTTAAGATATGAGGGAGTAATATGTCTTGAAATGATTTGTAGTAGAGGCCGGAGAACCCGTCAGGGCCGGGGGCCTTATCTGTTTTGAGTGTTTTAATTGCCTCCAATACTTCCAACTGTAGTATTGTGGAGTTTAGCATTTCTTTCTATTCCTCTGATAATTGAGTTAACTGGACCTCCTCTAGATATTGGGAGCATTGTGTGAAATGTTGGGTTTGTGTTCTATTGGGATATAGATTATATAGAGATTGGAAGTAGTTTTTAAAAGTCTCCGCTATCTGTTTGCTGTCCTCCACTACCCTACCATTCGGCTGTTTTGAATGAATGTAATGTTTCGCTTGTTTGATCTTGGAGGATCTTGCCAATAATTTACCCGGTTTGTTTGCCTCTGCATAATATTTTTGTTTTAATTTGAGGGCAGTGGATTGCGCTTTGATGTGTAAGTGAGTCTTCATTTTGTTTCTATAAAACTCTAACTGTTCCCGGATGTTGTTGTCAGTAGGTTGTAACTTATGTAAATAGTCCAACTGGGATAATTCTTTAGCTAAGTGTGTGTATTCTTCTCTGATAAGTTTATTTCTGTGTGCTCTTGCTTTTATCAATACTCCTCTTATATAGCTTTTATGGGTTTCCCAGATCGTGGAGGAAGCCATGCCCTCTTGTACATTAATATGAAAAAATTCTTTTAACTCATTTGTGACTAGTTTGCTAATCTCAGGATTTAATAACAGCGTATTATCCAATCTCCAATTAAATTCTCTAACTGGAGCAGATGGCCAAGTAATATTGCATTTCATCATGGAGTGGTCCGACCACGCCGTGTCCAAAATATTTACATCTTGAACTAGATAGAGTGTGAGGTGGTCTACTAAGATATAGTCTATTCGCGAGTATGTTTTATTTGGGGCCGAAAAGAATGTGTAATCTCTTTTTTCTGGGTTAGATAGCCTCCATGGGTCGTGTAAACCAAATGTCCTTAGAAGGGACCATACTGCCTTCAGAGATCTTTTGGAAGTGTGTATATTGCGATTAGAACTATCTAAGTTGGGGGACAGCGGGATGTTAAAATCTCCCAGCAAAATCAGCTGACCCACAAGTATATCTTGAATCAATGGGATAATAGATCTAAAGAAGCTGGCTTGCTTCTGATTAGGGGCATAAATGTTAATTATAGTGGTTGGTTTGTTGTGGAGCAAACCGCTAATGGCCAGAAATCTCCCTTCCTTGTCTTTGCTTTGGTTTATAAGCGTGAATGGGACAGACCTGTGGATTAAGATGCTTACGCCATTTACTTTTTTCTTTGGATGGGCACTAAAGAAGTGATGGGAATAGTTATTGTGTAGATGTCGTGGTAAATTGCCTCTTTTAAAATGAGTTTCTTGCAATCCTATAACTTCACCTTTTTTGTGTATAATATCCCTAAATGCCAGGGCCCTTTTGTGAGGGCTGTTAAACCCTTTTACGTTTTGTGACAAAAAGCATATTTTGGTATCACTCATAAATATATATATTTGAGCTGTGTGGTGTAGAAATCATTCATCAAATAGCACATGCTGACATTTCCTACTACTATAAATAACAAACATTCATAATTAACAAAAAGAACAAATAGAACAATTAGAGAAACTAGAACTGATCTCAAATAACTTTCTGGGGGGAATAAAACTGTTAAGAATCCCATTAGGAACCCTTACCAGCCCAGTCAACGGTGGGTAATGAAAAACAAATGTGTAAAGTATGCATGTTCCGTTAAGACTATATAACAGCCGATAACAATAACAATACGGTCAGTCTTGTTTGTTTACTAAACTAGGCACAATAGCCCAAAAGGATACTCCTAGAAGTCATTGCGGCATCGAACTCCATCACAGTTACATCCATGATAATGTCTCTATTAAGGTCTTCTATCATTTTTTCCGCTGCACCTTCTGCCATTCTGGATGCTGAGGTTTAGGGGGTGCTCCCTGTCCCTTCTTCTCTCCTTGTACCGAAGTGTTCTCTGTTTCCAATGCGACAGGAGGGATTTCCAATTTTCGACAACAGTCTAGCATTTCTGATGGGGCAGCACAAATTGCTCTCCTATTGTTCCACGTTACCATTAATTGGAAATGGTGGTTCCACCTGTACTTGATGTTCATGGAACGCAGGTGGGATGTCAGTGGAGCCAGTTCCTTCCTCTTTTGCAGGGTTCTGGTTGAGAGGTCTGCGTAAATCTGGATATGAACACCCTCGAATTGTATCGGTTGTTTATTTCTAGCCTCTTTCATGAGTTGCTCCTTCACGAAGTAATTGGTGATCCTGACAATAATGTCTCTTGGGGGGGCCCCCTCCGGAGGAGAAGGTCTTAGAGCTCTGTGAGCTCTGTCAATCTCAACAGGTGGAGGTTCATCTTGATTACTAATAAATGAAAAAAGAGATTGCAAATACATAGGTAAATCTGCCTCTTGGATTTTTTCAGGGACGCCCCTTATTCTTATATTCTGTCTTCTGGATCTATTTTCTAAGTCATCCAGTTTATTTTCTAATTGTTGTATGGTTTCATCTTGCATGTCTAGTTGTGTTTTCATGTCTGCGGCATTAGAATTAAATGAGCTCCAATCATCTTCAAGCTTTTCCACCCGGCTGTTCATATCTGTAATGTCTTTTTTTAAATCTGCAATCTCATCCTTAATGCATTTCTTAACTTGAACTAGTAATGAAGCAAAATCTTCTTTTGAGGGTAGAGAGGTCAATATAGATTTAGGGACACATATGGTTGCATGTTCCTCATCTGAATCAGATTCAGAGGGGGATGAAACGTGTGTATTCTTGGGAGAAGCAGACAGGGACATGTCAGTTAATTGTGAGTTAGTTGCTTTAAAAAAATGATCCACTGATGGCGTAGATGCAGCGCTGAGTTTGGCGCGCTTTTCTTTATCTTTTGGATGCAGTTTTCTGGGTGGCATGCCTATTTAGTATTGAACCTTATATATATTTTAGGTGTGTCACCAGAGCAAGTTATTATTTATAAATGTGAGGATGATTAGCGGAGGTAGCCCTTATTTCGAGCGTGTGAGTGACCACTGTGTTATTAATGAAGTCTAGAAGTCAAAACGTCATACTCAGCAATACGCAATTATAGCATTCTGATTAGGGCATATAATAGCCACAACAGTTCAACTTATGATGACCTCGCTATATAGTGGTTGAAGGCTTGTCTCACCCTGAGTAATGCATCCCATTACCCTCTCTGTCGGCTCCTTTTACATAACAGTTATGAATGCAGCTTCCCTGCTATTGTAAGATGGTGTCAGGTATAAGCGTGTTCTGCATGGTCAAAGCCCCATGTCTGATAATGTGCATCTCTTGGGATGTTTTGCCTATAGCGGAATTCTGTTTTGCATTCACATGGGTCAAAGGCAGCTATGACTCACCACACAGGATTAACTTAATACTGCTCCGGCTGCTGATTACGCCATTAATGTAGGCCTTGTAGTGCTGTGCCGCTTGAATCCTCCAAACTGTCAGATTTGACGCTAGACCTTGGTCCGCTGCTGTCCTTCTGACCGGACTGCTTCCCAATGATCAGGACATCTGTTGTGATGGTTACTGCTGGGCTTTATAGACCGCTAACTGGGCTGATGATCCGGAGCTCACTCAAAGTGCGGCCATCTCCTGTGAGCGCCGGCTCCGCCCCCCGTCTGCAATTTTTTTAACTGGTTTCCTTATATTATTATGGGCCTATCTTGAAAGAAGCAGCTTAAGTATACTTGAAGTGCAAGATAAAACAATTAAAATCTGCCCAAAATCTGGATTTGAACTAGGCACACATCAAACTGCAAATTTGTTGTGTAACAACTTCACTTTCAGTTTCCAATAAAATATTTATTACACAGCTTAACAAGTTTCCTATTTTGAGACAACCTTCATAACTAAAATATAGTGACACAGCCTAGAAAGCACTTGAAATGCTTACTGCATTCTTTTTTAGTTTATTTAGCCTATCACCTGCAGTGTGAGACATATTCCATCCTCAGTGGTTTTATTTATATTCTTGCCACATCTACACCCCAACAACACCAGTTATCATTACATATACAAAACATTCTACTACTTTGTTAACCCCTAACAACCAAGAACTACATAATTACAACTAGATCGCACTGCATCATTAAAGGGACATTAAACCCAAAGTTTTTTTTTCATGATTCAGATAGAACATACAGTTTTCAACAATTTTGCAATTTACTTCTATTATCTAATTTGCTTTGTTCTTTAGGTATCCTTTGTTGGAAAACAAACCTAGGTAGGCTTAGGAGCTTAAAACAAGCTGCTGATTGGTGGCTGCACATATATGCCTGTTATCATTCAGCTAGGTCCCAGTAGTGCATTGCAGCTCCTTCAATAAAGGATACCAAGAGAAAGAAGCAAAATTGATAAAAGAAATAAACAGGAAAGTTGTTTAAAATTGTATGCTCTGACTGAATAATGAGACATTATGTATGTACTATGTCCCTTTAACTGCCAAACCATCACAGCATAAATGAAGTTGGGTGGTTAAATCAGTTATAACATTAGCAGCAAGGGATATGGTGCTGGAGACATTAATTGTGGTATAGCTTTAACTCTTAGGGAGAGAGTTTTGTAACACACTTTGTACATTGAATTTTATATTACTATACATTTTGGAGTTGGTCCTTTCAGTATTATTGCATTTAAGCTTTGCACTTTCTCATTTGTATTTTAATGTGTTTATATTTTGATCAAGCAGTACTTTTAAACATTCTGATAATGCTTTGAAAGTTTTCTGTGTTACTTACTTGATATATTTCTGTATATCTTTTACAAATAACATTGCACTTTCTCCATTGTAAACTGACAGTTTCAGAAAGTGGGAGGGACAGGGCGGTTCCCTGTGCTGAACCAGGGAGTTACCAGGGTATATCTGAAGCTCTCTCACAAGTCTTGTGAAATGTTGTAAGCATTTTAAAGAAGCTGGTCTCACTGATTTGTCTTGCCACCAGTATGCAGGTGAAGTTTGTTTAAAATTACCAATACACTTATTTTAATTAACAGAAAAGTAATATATACTAAAATATAGGCAAAGCAAGATAAATTTGTAGTGAAAACATTTCAGTTTAATTTGGAATTGATGCAAAGGGAGCCTTTATATCAGCCCTATGGGTTCTCCAGTAACCTTCTCTCACGTTGTATCACAAATAGCTTCATTACTTTCTATGGAAGGCATATCTCATCTCTCTGGGATTTCCAGGTTCCTCCCTTTTTCTTAGAAAATTCATTGAGTTCTGTGCCTTTGCAGTCAGCAATGTAATCTCTCTCCAAACTAGAGAATGTTTTAATATCTGGCCCATAGAAAGTAATTGATGCTCTCTGGGAAACTGAAGCTGACAGTTTTTCAGTTTTAATTTAAATAAAAGACATGCAAAGTGCAATCTAATTTATATAATTTAACTAGGTACAATAGTTATTAAATAGGTATTAAATATTTATTAACTTCCTAGTTAAAATAATTACAAATTTACCTGTAACATAAACCCTAACCTAAGTTACAATTACACCTAACACTACACTATAATTAAATTAATTACCTAAACTAACTACAGTTAATTACAATTAAATAAAATAAACTAAAGTATGAAAAACCCCCACTAAATTACAGAAAATAATAAAATAATTACAAGAATTTTAAACTAATTACTCCTAATCTAATACCCCTAATAAAATAAAAAAGCCCCCCAAAATAATAAAAATCCCTACCTTATACTAAATTACAAAGGGCTTTTTGCGGAGCATTATCCCAAAGTAATCAGCTCTATTACCTGTAAAAAAAAATACAATACCCCCCCAACATTAAAACCCACCACCCACACACCCAATCCTACTCTAAAACCCACCCAATCCCCCTTAATAAAACCTAACACTACCCCATTGAAGATCACCCTACCTTGAGATGTCTTCACCCAGCCGGGCAGAAGTGGTCCTCCAGATGGACAGAAGTCTTCATCCAATTCGGACAGAAGAGGACCTCCAGACGGGCAGAAGTCTTCATCCAGACGGCATCTTCTATCTTCATCCATCCGGAGTGGGTCCAGATTCAAGCCATCCGACGTGGAGCATCTTCTTCCATCCGACGACTAACACCAAATGACGGTACCTTTAAGTGACGTCATCCAAAATGGCGTCCCTTCAATTCCGATTGGCTGATAGAAAAAATCCTATTGTTTGATCCAATCAGCCAATAGGATTGAGCTCGCATTCTATTGGCTGTTCCAATCAGCCAATAGAATGCAAGCTCAATACTATTGGCTGATTGGATCAGCCAATAGGATTGAACTTCAATCCTATTAGCTGATTGCATCAGCCAATAGGATTTTTTTCTACCTTAATTCCGATTGGCTGATAGAATTCTATCAGCCAATCAGAATTGAAGGGACGCCATCTTGGATGACGTTACTTAAAGGTACCATCATTTGGTGTTAGTCGTCGGATGGAAGAGGATGCTCTGTGTCTGATGGCTTGAAGATGGACCCGCTCCACTCCGGATGGATGAAGATAGAAGATGCCCGTCTGGAGGTCCTCTTCTGCCCGGATCGGATGAATACTTCTGCCCATCTGGAGGACCACTTCTGCCCAACTGGGTGAAGACGTCTCAAGATAGGTTGATCTTCAACTCAGTCGTAGGAGTAATCTCCTGTTTCCATTTCCGAGGAATGACTTGCTTAGCAGTATTCAATGCAATGTGTAGAAGCCTAGTGTGGGCCTTAGATTGCATTTTGGGAATATCATGGAAGAGTAAAACTACTGGATCTAGAGGAATGTCGCATCCTAGGAGTTTGCTAATTTCCTTAGTTATGGAGCACCAAAACGGCTGAATACTAGGACATGACCACCAAATATGGTACATGGAACCCTCTTGGTTGCACTTCCTCCAGCATCTGTTAGATGTCAGGGGAAAAATGTATTGTAGGCGTTGCAGGGTCAAATACCATCTCATTAAGAGTTTATAATTGACTTCCAGCAGGGAGGCCGAGTGAGAAGATTTGGCTATGTTATGGAAAATTTTATTCCATTCCTCTACTGATACTTGCCCCGCAAGGTCTTTTTGCCATTTTTGTGTGTAAGAAGGAAGGTGGTCTGTTGGAGGTGAGTTCAGAATAGCATACAAAAGAGATATAGTACGGGCTGGTTGGTGAGGTGCACTACAGAGTTGTTCAAATCTAGTGCGAGTATGCACCAGATCCTGTTTGTTTTTATGAGTGTTGATAAAATGTGTCAGCTAATTATATCTTAGCCAGGTAGCGAAGAAGTCGTTCTTCAAGTTTTGCATTTGGAGATAAGATTGTTTTTACTGTGGGAGATTGAACAAGAGTATGGAAATTTGGTAATTGTTGTGGGGCCAGGGTTAGGAGAGATGTCATCAGCAGCAAGAAGTAGTAGTAGTGTGAGTGAGAGAAGATGAGAGTGAGACTTGTAAGAGCAGGTTTGATTGGAGACATGAGAATTACATGGGGAAATGTTTCTAAGGAAACATAGTAGTTTTTAAGAGGACGCCATAGGGGATAAGGGAAGGGAGGGTGTGGGGGGAGTACACAGCCAAAAGTAGAATAACACTAATATGAGCCAATACCAGAAACCTGCAAGTGGAATAACAAATCATTCACCTACATAAATCTGTTTATATATGTTATATATATTTATTTAAATACAGGGTTGGAGGAGCACACAGGGAGAGCAGGCATTATGCAGGGGGAGGCTTGTGCCCCTTGGCCCCTCATGGAGACAATTATAGTGATGTGTGGATGTGCTGTCTATGAAGCTTCTGGGAGCAACATTAATGTTTTCTAGCTTTGGATTCACAACATCACAAGACAGAATCTTAAGTGGCTATGGGCACCCTGGATGGTGTGTGTAGGGGGTAAACCACATATGGGGCGGTACATAGCCAAAAGTAGAATGACCACTTATAAAAGTCAATAGCAGCAAGCTACAAGTAGAAAAACAAATAATTCACCTACATGCATCCATGTATATATTGTATGTTATATATGGGAGAGCATGCAGGGCGGCAGACATTATGCAGGGGGAGGCTTGTTCCCCTTGGCCACTGATGGAGACACTTAAAGTGATGTTTTTATGTGTGGTCTCTGAAGCTTCTAGGAGCAAAATTAATGTTTTCTAGCATTGGATTATCAACATCACAAGTCTAAGGGGTAGATTTATCAACCAGCGGATGCTGCAATCTAGCCCTGAAGTTTCAAGTACGCCTGAAACTTAAGTTAAGACTGCTGCTCCTTAACTCATCTGCCACATCTGAGGTGGGGGACAGCAATCATCCCAATCGGATATGATGGGGATCATTGACAACCCCTGCTAGCAGTCGATTGGCCGTGAATGTGCAGGGGCGGCATTGCACAAGCATTTCACAAGAAATGCTTGTGCAATGATAAATGCTGACAGCATATGCTGTCTGCATTTATCGATGTTGGGCGGACATGATCCGATATAGCGGATCATGTCCGCCCGGCTTTTGATAAATCTACCTCAAAGGGGCATATTTATGATTGTGCGAGCGGACATGATCCGATATAGTGGATCATGTCTGCTGCACATCGATAAATGCAGACAGCCTTTGCTGCTGGTATTTATCATTGCACCAGCAGTTCTTGTGAACTGCTGGTGCAATGCCGCCCCCTGCAGATTTGCGGCCAATCGTCCACTAGCAGGGGATGTCAATCAACCCGATCGTTTTTGATCGGGTTGATTTCTGGTGAATTCTGTCCGCGGCCTCAGAGCAGGCAGACAGGTTATGGAGCAGCGGTCTTTAGAAGACTCGCCGGAAACACGGGGCATCAAGCTCCGTACGGAGCTTGATAAATATGCCCCATAGTCTTAAGTGCCCATGGTCATCCTGATGCGTGGATTCATCAAGCCCTGTTTTAAAGGCCTTTCAAACATTAATTAAGTTATAAAATATTGAGTTAATTCTTTTCTGAAAAGGGGAAATTACTTCAAGCTGTATAGAAATTCACAAAATATGTCTGACTTCATTCACAAATAGGTCAAACTTTATATTAATGATTATTTACAGTTTAACATAAATGTCACATACACATGCATCCTATATAGGTTATAGACACATACATTAAACTTTATGTAGTCTCTTAAGGGCAGCTATAATTGTATACTTGTGCAAACACTACCTTTTCTAATATTATTTTTTAACCATACTGTATATAATCATTTCTTGTGCTTAACTTAACCATCTTGCTTTAAAAAGGTTGGTTGGTTACTAAAAATACAAAATGTGAAAAAATAAGTCATTGTTCAAAATTAACACTTGCTAAATATTCTAGAATCTGGAACTAAATGAATTAGCTAAGGGATTTTAACAGTAGGGCAAAATAGCACAATATAAATATTAATCTTTTTTTTTTACAATAGAAGAAAAAGGCTAATTAGAGACTGAATGTAAGAAGAAAAGCAGATGGTAAAGTGCAGCATTTTAGTAATAGGGAGACAATATAGGCTACAGTGCCATCTACTGAGAAAAATAAATAGTCAGGCAAACATGAGTTACCAAAATGCTCTAGATATACATCAGACAAGAACAAAACATTTGATATATACTGAGGATGAAACAGCAAATGGTTTCAAATTTATTTTAAAAAATTCACAATCGAGATACATATTTATGTGCTCAACAACAATAGCTTTATACCCAAATGCTCTTATGCTGTTAAAACTTACAGCTGACATAAATTTTACATAGTAATATGAACTGTGTGTGTGATTGAAAGTGACAGTGATAATTAAATAATAATGATAAAATTAGAATATTTTGTTTTATATTGTTTAGTGATGTGAGTACTACAATTTTTGTAACTTTATGATTGGTAATATATTTTAAATATGTTAAAATTAGAATGTATTGTCAAACAGAATATCTATCTATCTATCTATCTATCTATCTGTCTGTCTGTCTGTCTGTCTGTCTGTCAGTCTATTTCTACCCTCTGTCTGTTTGCCAGTTTATTACTTAATGCTCTAGATTCATTATCATTAAACTTTAGTACAAATAAGAAATTAGTTCTAGGTAAAAAATATACTAGTTTACAACTAATGTTCAGTCTCACCATGTGCATCAATGTCTCACAACTTTTTTGTGTTTTGTTCTGTTTTCATAAATGGTGTATCTTAGTTCTGTGGATACTGACTATACCAAGTAATTGGCTAATATGTACTAGTTTTTCCAGTGTTGCCAGACTAATCAATTACTACGGCAATATTAGATAGACTCTTCAGTTTATATTCATAAACACGTTTCAGCCACAGTTTATAAACTGAGGATTTCATATTAAACTATCTTAATGTAAATTCTCTATGTCCTATACAATATCCAATCAAGCTTGTTTCAGTTAGAAGAATCTCAATTGTTACCAATTTAACAGATGGAACATTGAATTCGGTGATGGAGAAAAGACATGAGGATAAAATGATTTTCAATTCCCATCCAAAGCTCAATAATTAGAGTGCCTTTAAATGGTTAATAATCTGCACAGTATTTTCTATAAAATAATTCTCCCTTACTTTCATATATCATAGTTCAATGCTCACATACATTTTTAAAGTACAACATTTCCTAAGCAAACATGTTTCGACTGAAACTTTTTTTCCATGTAAGACTAGCTTATCCATATATGGGATCGGTTAGAGCATGGATGGTGTACCCAAAAGTAAGATTGTCAGCTACTGTTTTGTGATTTGGTATTTACATTTCATGTGTAAATAAAAGTTTGTTGTAATGTTAAAAGGAATGTAAAAGATATGTTTGCACAAGTGTGTTGTGTTTAACTAAAATACAAGGGTAAATCAGCTTACAAATATTAGTTCCTTTGCTGAACAATCAGCTTTTATGCAAGCTAAGATTTTCTTATGCTTAGTACATGAATATGTAGATAACACTGTCATCTCAAAATATATACCCACATCTCCATAAAGCATGATCCACACTAGTGAATGGGATTGTTCATAAGCAGATAGCTACATGTCTGTTTTCTGACTGTAATCAGTGAACATTAGTGTTGGTATCACCTGCCAGCTCATGGCTAAAAAGAAAGGAAGTTTGATATATATATATATATATATATATATACATATATATATATATATATATATATATATATATATATATATATATATATATATATATATATATATATATACCAAATGGCAATGTATACAAAAATAAACCAACTACTATTAGTCTTTCAATCAAAACCAAAAATCTAAAAAATCTATTACAACAATAGTGTGTACCAACAATATGACAAAATAATCATAACATGCATTATTGGTCATCACTTTAGAATAAAAATCTTACACCTTTAATTTAACTATAATTACATTAAAGTTGTTATAAACTACTTAAAAATGAAATGCTCAGTTTTAAATTGTCTAAATTTGTGTCTAAATAGGATTAAACATTTGATCCCCCATTCTGTAACAAACAAGGATACAGCTAGTTATTAGTGTATACTCACGTATGCTTACTTCTCATTTGCTCAGGCAAGCATGCAACCACAAGTTAAGAAGCTGTAACTGACTCCTCAAGGGCAGGGAGAGGGGTTGAACAAGTGATTGCCTGCACAATTGTAAATTTAAACAGCAGATACAGCCTCAGTTCTTTCAAGTTAATCTTGTCTGTCTACATGTCAATAAATTGTTCTTTTCAGAGGTTAAATGCTTAGTAAAAATAATCAAAATTGTTTCAAAATAAAATGCTTTTTTTTTTTTTTTTTTTTAATGAAAGACCATTATTTTAGAGATCACTTTAGCCAGAATATACAAATAATGGGAGTTTATAAATGAGTTTCTTAATTAATTTTTTTGTTCTTTTTACCAGTTATTGATCTTTGTTGTGCATGCAGTTTTTCTTAAACTTTACAAGGTCTCAAGTACATTTTTTCTAACTTAGCGCTTGAATTTTTCACACTAAATAGCAATACCTCTTATACATTAACATGATTAACCAACATATTTCTTGCTAATCTTTTGGAGCAATGGCCCATGATCTAGTTTCTTTGTGATTTAGTAGGTCTGTCTGGAAAGTGTGGAAAATGAGAGCTTAATGCATAATCATTAAAAATGAAAAATGAAAAAGAAAAAAAACTATGGAAATTAAAATTTAGAAATACTCTCTAATGAAACACTAACATGAAACAGATTTTCCAAAATTTAAAGTGACAGTAAAAAAAAAACAACTAAACTTTTAATTGTCTAGATTAAACATGCAATTTTAGAAAACTTTCTAGCATACTTTCAATATGAAATTTGCTTTGTTCCGATACCTAGAGAACAAAGCAAATTAGATAATAGAAGTAAATTGGAAAGTTGTGCATACGCTGTCTGACTCATGAAATATTTTGACTTTGCTGTCTTTTTAATTTGTATTTAAAAGTTCAATTTTCTGGTAACTCAATCAAACAAAATGTAACCCAAGTGTTCGTTAGCACAGAAGGCTTGTAACTTACTAATACAATATTCAATACAGATCAAAGCAATCTCAATTCAGTTCAGTTTAGCTATACAAGAAGTAATGCATATGACAGAAATAAAACACAGCTTACTTTGAATGGGAATCCTTATGGATTTACATATTTCAATCTCTATATCCGAAGGTTGAGGTTGTCTGGCATGTGTGTGAACCTGCTGAGCAGATCTCCTTTTGAGGAAGAGCCCAATGGTCTGTTCCAATTGATCTTTACCAGTACATACAAAGAAACCAAACTGGCTTTATTGCTCAAATACAAAATTAAAACATCTTCTTTACTGAAACAATGTCGGAAAAATCTCAGCATGAAAGTCACTAAAAGGTTGAGCAAGGGATTACAAGCCACCCTCCTCCAATCCACTTGTAATCACTTCATCAACTTTTTAATGACTTTGATGCTGTGAAATTTATCAAACATTGCTTGAATAAAGAAGTTTTTTTTTTCAAATCGAGGCGGTCTGGTTTTCTTTATTTGTATCAGAGAGGAAATGTTTTGGTAAAAAATTCTTAAAACACTATTTTAAACTGTTAATAGTTCAAATATGTATTCATGTGGTACAATTCACAAAGCTTTGTTTTCCTTACCTTTTTAATAGTGGTAACAATAATATACAGATATCCAATATGTACAAAATAAAAATATCTAAATACTTTGGGCCACATGTATTAATGTGGGTGCAGACAAGGTTCTCAACTTGACAACATATCCACATGGCTTTGTGGCATGCAGGCAGCGGGCCCTGTTCGTTCGCTGCACCTATAAACCATTACACGTTTAAGTAAGCCTGTAAGGCCGCCCCCTTCCATTGCGTGACCAATCGCACAAGAGAAGGGCCTGTCAATAACCCCAAATATGTGAGTTTGGAATTATTACTCTCCACCAACTCAGAGGTGGTGGAGAATGTAAGAATACGATTGTGCAAACCTGCGCCTCAAGGGCTCCTAAGCAGCTTAAGCTGCTTAGTACATGGATCCTTTTGTCTATCATCTATCTATCTTGAAATGTCTATCTATCTATCTATCTTTCTCTTCCTCAAGCATCTTCAAACAGTTAAAAGGGTTAAAACAGAGATAGTTTTTGGAACAGTGAAAAAGGCTGTGCTTGATGACATGCACTTAAAAAACAAGATAGGGAGATACAATATAACAGTGTCTTTGTAGAGGAGAAAAAAGCTGTATATTTTTGTATAAGCTGACATGAAGATCAATCATTGCATTTTTTTTTAATGAATTTGATTAATTTTTATTTAGACAGGCATGAAGATTTAAAAACAATAACACTGTTTTAAAGAAGTTGGGTTAGTAGCTACTGAACAGATTTTTAAGAGGGTAAATTCAGAGACAGACTATATAATGCTTATAACTTTAATCTCATAGGGGCCAAATTATTATTGTGCAAGTGGACATGATCCAATATAGTGGATCATGTCTGCTGCACATCGGTAAATGCCTACAGCATACGCTCTTGGCAATTATCATTGCACCAGCAGTTCTTGTGAACTGCTGGTGCAATGCTGCCCCCTGCAGACTGGCGGCCAATCAGACAATAGCAGTGGGTGTCAATCAACCCATTCGTATTCAATCGGGTTGATTTCTGACGATGTCTGTCCGCCGCCTCAGAGCATGGCAATGTCTGTCCGCCGCCAGAAGGCTCGCTAGAAACATGGGACATCAAGCTCCGTACGGAGATTGATAAATATGCCCCATTGTCCAAAGAAAAGAACAATAGGTGCATACATACTTAGGGGGCGAATAATCAAGCTCCAAATGAAGCTTGATGCCCCTGTTTCCGTGTGAGCCTTCCGTTTCGCTGGAAACAGCAGTTATGAAGCAGTGGTCTAAAGGCCGCTGCTCCATAATTGATCCACTGCCTCTGAGGCTGCTGTCTTCAATCCGCCCGATCCTATACGATCGGGCTGATTGACCCCCTCTGCTGGCGGCCGATTGGATGTGAATCTGCAGGGGGTGGAATTGCACAAGCAGTTCATATCATATCCGTCGCACATCGATAAATGCTGACAGCGTACGCTGTCGGCATTTATCGATGTGCGGCAGATATGATATGCTACATCGTATCATGTCCATCCACACTTTAATAAATTGGCCCCATAGTCTTTTGAACAGTTAAGACAAAGTACCAAGAAGAGTTTTTGATGTAGCACTCATCTAACTATTGCTAGAGTTGTAATGTAATTTGAGAAGATTTTCTTGAAAGCAAATGAGATTATGAACACATTGACATTAAAACTAAAAAAGAAAACTTGACCCATCCATTACGGGAACATAATGCAATGATCATATATGTAAATGGCTGGGCATGCATGCTTTAGCACATATGTGTAAATGTATATGTTATACGGAGGTCCATATTTCAGGTACTAAAAACTGTGTAAACATAAAAAGCAAAACCAATGGAGGTAACATCTGAAAAAAAATCTTTGGAACACAACTGCCCCGTATTTATAGGCAGGCTTTGGGAATACTTCAAAAATCCATTTGACACTCTGAAGCTTTACTTTATACATTGCAACATATAAAACATTCTATAAAAGAAAAAAAAAAGAATAAAACATTAACAGCAATTTTCAAAGTGTGGTCACCTAAGTTTTCACTGACTATTTATTCTTGAAATACAACTAAACGGTAATAAAAAACTGTTCTTTATTTTCAGTTTCCAGGTCTTTACAAGTTTTATTACCAAGATCTCCCAGATATAATAAATACTTATTTACCACAACCTCATTTCCAGTCTGGGTTAGTCATGCCGGTCCCTTAGACATTAAATAATGCACGTTTTAACTATAAGTTTAGAAGTTGGTAGGTGCAGAAAGTGTGAAATATAAGTTGAAACAACTGTCTTATTTTTTTTTTATCTACTGCTAAATTCATATATACTCTGTCATCCCATGATTTAAGTGCTTTGCAGGCCATTCAATTTCTAATTTTATAGGTTTTTTTTTTTTCATGAGATTTTCCCAGGCTGCAAATAATAGAGCTTCAGTTTTTTGGGCAATTGATTATAGTTTGGCAGTCTTATTAAAGACAATAAATGCATCTTATATATCTAGGTAAGAGACTGCAGTATTGTAATAAATCAATAAAGCTAGATGCTATCTCACAGAAAACAAGTGTTAGAGAAAATAAGTATTAGAGAAATTATATATATATATTTTTTAAATAGATAATAAAGACACTTTCTAAAGTATACATGAATAACTACTCATAATTACTATATATATATATTATTATTTCATTTTAAGCAAATAATACATTCTAAAGTAGCAGCTCTTTGAAGATAGACATAGCACAAAGTATGACAATGTAGGTACATCAGCAACATACAGGCAAATAGTTTTCTTGACATACCATCTTTATAATCTAATCTACATTGGGACATATGCATATTCTCATCTATTTGCGAGTGAAAGAATATAAACATGTCTATTGCAGAATAAATGGCAACATATTTGTTTTGTGCTCCTTCACTTAGTGATCTTAAGTGACCTGATATCTTGAAATAGGCAATACCACCACAATCAATACATGGACAGGACAGTCTAAATGTCAAACAATCTACCTTCTTCCTTCATCCTACTAATAAACATTCATGGCCTTTTTTACTGTATACCTCAATAACTTTAACAACAGATTTTGCAGAGAGCCTTATTGGATTGAATATATACAAAATAAATGGATTTAGGTAAAAGATTGATATCATTTTACACAAAGACAATTCAGAAGATGTTATGGAGAACATAAACAAATACTGAAGCCTTTTTCAATGTGAATATTCTCATGTTCATACCTAATTATCATTTTAACATTCCCACCAGATTAAAGTAAACTAGTGACAATCACTGTAAAATACTTTGCATTATATTGTGCTAATTAAAAATTCTTACCTATCATTTTTTTTCTTACAGCACAATGAAGTAACATATTGTTTACTCTATAAGAGTTTAGACTTCTTGTAAGTAGAATAAGTTAAGTACAAGTTATATTCAATACTTTATCTGAAGTTTTTCATGACTAAGGTACATAACAGATAATCATAATAAAGCAAAATTACTCTAGATATAAAAATATTATGGTTAATAACCAACCAGAATTACCAGATATTATTAAAATAATGGTATGTCATTAATCACCATTGTAATCTAAATACGTATTCTGTATTAGTCTTTAAAATTGTAGCATATTATCTCAAACATACTTAATGCAATGTGTAACAAACCTCAATGAAGTCAAAGTGTTAATTCAATTGTCTCAAAATTTTCTACAAAGACATGAACCCATGATTTCTTTTAATTTTGGATATGTAAAAATAACATACATCACATTGTACTAAATATGTACAGGTATATAGTATATAGTCTAGGAGTCAAAACTGAAAAGTCATACTATTGGAACTACCACTATATAATCTAGTATCCAGGATAATATAAAATCAAGTAATTCTCAATACATATGTAATACAGTTATAACATAGCCAATTACCATATCCACTGGGTGTTTATAAGGCATGTGCGATTTACATTCATAGACACATTATGTTATGTTAAAATTATTAACAGTATGTATCCATACGCCCTTCTATTGTCAAACCCTGGAGGGAACAGACTGCAAAATACCATAAAAACAATAACAAAACATTGTTCACAATGTTTACTTTTCATGATTTGGGCCAGCTGTGCTGTTAGGGCACACATCATCTTAACATGCCAAGAGGAGTAAGTTGAACACATATTAAATCCAGTGGAGCTGAGTTTCAATAATAAAAATTAATTCATTATAATACTTTTTGTACAGACAAATGTACCTGGTGCCAGATTGGTAACCCATTCATATTCCAAAAACAGCATGTTACAAAGTTTGAAACCATGTTTTACCTGATCTGCTGCCTCTGAGGACTTCATAAGTTGCTTTTCCTTGTATAAAGACCATAGACCAATATTAGGCAGGAAAATTAAAGCCACAGAAAATAGTAAAGTCATTTGTATAAATCTTTTCTGCTTCCTCTTCATGGTTTGTTCTTGTTGGCAATAATAAACAATTTGCAGATATATTCCAATGCCTTGTGACTTAGTTTTGTATGTTCTCCTTGTTCAACCTTCAAACTTTTTTGCAGCTTTAGGTGTTTGAGATCCTTTCAAGAAACAGTACAGAGGAATCTCAATGCACTTTTAACTAGGTCTAAACGTGGTAATCCTTTCCAACAAGTGTATCCACAAGAAAGAATAATGCATATTAATCCATAATCCACCTTGCAAAAGAGCAACTAAGATTACCATCAAAATCAGTGTATTTGTAGAAAATACTTAAAAGGTGATAATATCCCACAACCAGTAAGAAGGTTTAAAAGTAAAAAAAAAAAAAAATAGATTGAAGCCAACAACCAATATTGTAGCTAATAATAATGTTGGTTTCTTAAAAACTTTTAGGAGCTAAGAGATAACTCAAAGGTAAATAGAGTGTAATTAAATGAAAGTATAAGTTTGCAAGGACATTACAGAATGAATCTCTTCTTTAGTTCACAGACATGTTATCGTTAATGATAAAAAAAACATACAATGTGAACAATAATTTTGAATGATTCCTTTGGTGCCCTAATGATTACATGTAAGCATACTTTTAAAATAGTCTACCTCTTAAATTATCCAAATTGTGCACATCCATACCCATTGTGATATTTAATCCTGTATAGTTTTAGGTCCAGAAAGATGGCTCATTCCCATAAGAGCGTCTGGTCTCTTCTTGAAGTGGTACTCTGGTCCTTTCTCGGGTAAAACACGTGTATGCAATCTGAACCGGTTCTTGTAATCCCTCCCAGTCCCACTCTGCTCTATAAACAAACCATTTGAGGTAGAGAGAGCTGGAGGGGAGGACGGTGATGATGAGGAGAAGGTGGTGCAGGGAGGATCTGTAGGAAGAGCTAGTCAGACGCTGTCACACTGCATAGCTCCTGTATCCAGCAGCAACATCCTCCTCTGGACACTGCCAAACCAAGGTGATGGAAGCATGTCAATAAGCAAGAATCCTGACAGATCCTAAGTTGCCACAGCACAGGCTCTACAATGGAAGTGGATAGGGGATACTTTGTGGCTCTCCTGGAAGCTGACCCCCAACTTTTATGGTGAAACAGTATAACCCCTGCAGCTCTGGCAAGATTAAATCTGTGCTTACTTTTTCTCTGCCTGATCTGAGCTCAGTGCAGGCAGCTGCTCTTACACACTTCTCCCGGTGCTGCTGCTGCTGACAAGAAGGCTGATGTAGGAGTGGAGGAGGGGGAGTGGGAAATGAACAGAAGCTTTTAGCATTGCAACTACAGCCTAAGCTGTGCGAAAGAGGCAAGCTGGCTCTGTGTGTTCAAACCAAAGCAGCAGCACCAATAGAGTCTGTCTCTCTTTGTTTTTAATACTGTGCTGCTGAACGAATACCATCTTATGTGACATCTGTAATTCCTGTATGTTTTCTTCTTTTGGGATATAATCAGCAATATTTGTCAAAAATGCAAAAATGACACTCTGATCTTTAAAATAAAAAAATAAAATAAAAAGGTAATATTTCATGTTGTGATGTAAAAGTGTTAGTAGTCTACACTACATTAGCAGTGAAAATTGAGGTTATTATCTATCTATCTATCTCTCTATCTATCTATCTATCTATCTATCTATCATATATCTATCTATTAGCTATCTATCTAGGTATGTGTATGTCTGTCTATCTATCTGTCTGTCTATATCTATCATCTATCTATCTATCTATCTATCTATCTATCTATCTATCTATCTATCTATCTATCTATCTATCTATCTCTTTCTAAAAGGCTTTTGTCAACATTAAAAATTAATTCCTGATCGAATGCCACTACACATGCAACTTTTTATTCCTGACCAAATGCCACCATTAAGGTAAATTGAAAAGAAAAAACACTCTCTGGAAGTGCTGTAATATAATTTCTTGTCCAGCACATTCTGGTTAATATGGTTACCTGAGGACACAGGAAGATGCCAGCAAATTATACTTCAATCAATAAATCTTAACAAGATCCCCGCTTGTAAAGCTATGTCTAAAGCCTTGAAACATGCTTACTGATTATAAAGACACCAGATTTATAATGTAGTAAGGCTTTTATTTAAGTTTGAAATGAACTTGTTAAAAAACAACAACTTTCTTCTTTAGAGTATTTTGAAATGCAAAGTTAATATTGATCTAAAATAATACTTTTGCGAACAGTCATAAGATTAGTAATTATCCTGCAGAACATTATTATTTTTGTTTTAAAACAATGGGCTTCATTTTTTAAGCTTCGAGAGCAGCTTCTGAGCTCCTGCATTTCAGGCTCATTCGAGGGGGTCTGAAATACTAGTTAAGTAGCTACAATTGTAAGCCTTCTGGTACATAACCTCTCGAGTACTTGAAGTGTGACAAATTTCTATCATCCTGATTCTATCTGGTCGAAATGGTTGACATCCCCCACTCATGCGTGATTGGCTGAGCATGAGCAGGTCGCAGCATTACACAAGTAGCGGCTTGTTTAAATAAAGGATCCCTGGATGTCTAGTGAGTGTGCATGACCCTGATTGTAAAAAATATGCAAGGAAAATATGAACTAAAATTGTTTGGGATGGGAGGAAATGCAGATTTCCCAATGCTATTTTTTGCATCAAATCATGGTATTTAGTATAAAACTATAATATAAAATGCTAAAATAAAATGTATAAAATGAAACAATACATCATTTGCTAATATGTTAACATATTGTTATAACTAAAACCTTGTTTTGGTGTTGGTTTCAAGTGGATTTACAATGTGTAAACTCTACCTATTTGGATTGAAAACCTTTGATAGCCTTTGGACTTCATTTTGCATATTATTAAACTTGATTGCTCCCCAGTTTAGTAGATACTTAGAATACTTTTTGAAGGTAATCTCACGTTTTCTTACTTGTGCCTCATATTCTATATAATAAAAGGCTAGGGGCAAGATTACATAGCGGCATGACCTGCAAAAGCTGGGAACAACAGTTTTTAGTCGAAGTGAGCAAACACATAGACGTAATGTTAGGATTTTTTATTTTATATTTAAGTTATGATTTTTTTTTATTTTGGCAATCTTTAATTAATTTATTAGTAAGATAGTCTTTTATTTTATGTAATTGGGGTTAACTTAGGGGGTTGTTAGGTTAGGGGGCTTAGTGATTAGATTAACAATTTGCGTTGTGGGGGAATGGCAGATTATGGGTTAATTAAGTAGATTTGTATCGTGGGGAGTTGGCGGATTAGGGTTAATAGGGTAATTAGGTACTTTGCATCGCGGGGGGGTTGGCGAATTAGGGGTTAAAAGAATTATTAGGTAGATTGCTTTGTGGGGGGTTGGTGGATTAGGAGTTAATACATTTATTAGTTGGTTTGCTATGTAGGGGTTGGCGGATTAGGGGTTAATCACCATCGGCTAGATTTAGAGTTTTGCGTTAGCCATCAAAACCAGCGTTAGGGGCTCCTAACGCTGGTTTTGGGCTACCGCTGGTATTTAGAGTCAGTCAGGAAAGGGTCTAACGCTAACTTTGCAGCAGCGACTTTTCCATACTGCAGATCCCCTTACGTCAATTGCATATCCTATCTTTTCAATGGGATCTTTCTAACGCTGGTATTTAGAGTCGTGGCTGAAGTGAGCGTTAGAAATCTAACGACAAAACTCCAGCCGCAGCAAAAAGCCAGGAGTTAAGAGCTTTCTGGGCTAACGCCGGTTCATAAAGCTCTTAACTACTGTGCTATAAAGTACACTAACACCCATAAACTACCTATGTACCCCTAAACCGAGGCCCCCCCACATCGCCGCCACTCTATTAAAATTTTTTAACCCCTAATCTGCCGACCGCACACCGCCGCCACCTACGTTATCCCTATGTACCCCTAATCTGCTGCCCCTAACACCGCCGACCCCTATATTATATGTATTAACCCCTAATCTGCCGCCCCCAACGTCGCCTCCACCTACCTACAATTATTAACCCCTAATCTGCCGACCGGACCTCACCGCTACTCTAAAAAATGTATTAACCCCTAAAGCTAAGTCTAACCCTAACACTAACACCCCCCTAAGTTAAATATAATTTAAATCTAACAAAATAAATTAACTCTTATTAAATAAATTATTCCTATTTAAAGCTAAATACTTACCTGTAAAATAAATCCTAATATAGCTACAATATAAATTATAGTTATATTGTAGCTATTTTAGGATTAATATTTATTTTACAGGCAACTTTGTATTTATTTTAACCAGGTACAATAGCTATTAAATAGTTAATAACTATTTAATAGTTACCTAGTTAAAATAATTACAAAATTACCTGTAAAATAAATCCTAACCTAAATTACAATTAAACCTAACACTACACTATCAATAAATAAATTAAAGGGACAGTAAACCTAAAAAATAATGTTATATAATTCTGCACATAGTGCAGAATTATATAACATTATTTAGGTGCTATAGCTATAAAACCCTTTTTTCACTTTTAATATTTAAAAAACATACCGCTTTTACAGACCCGCTCTCTGCTCTCTGCTGAGCAGGTCTGTTTTTTTAGTCAGCGCATCGGGCCAGTTGCATAGTCACAGCCCGGCCCGACCGCGCCATAAGACTAAGTGCAGCTCGCTCCTGCTCTGTCTGACAGCAGGAGCGAGCTTCACTTAATGCTATGGCGCGGTCGGGCCGGGCTGTGACTATACAGCTGGCCCGATGCACTGACTAAAAAAAACAGACCCGCTCAGCAGAGAGCAGAGAGCGGGTCTGTAAAAGCGGTATGTTTTTTAAATATTAAAAGTGAAAAAAGGGTTTTATAGCTACAGCACCTAAATAATGTTTTTTGTTTTTTTTTTAATTCTTTTTATTCACATTTAGCCACTTCAAACAAGAGAAAAAAAAAAAAAGGACACATGTTCTCACCATAAACCATGTCACACAGTATACATAATATATCAAATCTGATACAAAAACATATTAAAGAAACATTCTCCCCAATATGAGTAACCTTGTCTCATTTGTCCGAGGATAAACAAAATGAAGTGACTATTTTATAAATGTACATAAACAATCAAACAAAACAACAGTAAGAAAAATGCAACTAAAATAATACAGCAAAAAAGAAAGAAAGAAAAGAGAAAAGAATTTTGAAAGGAAAAATGCCCCCCCCTCTCCTCTCCAGAATCCCAATATAATTCTCCATATCCTCCAACTATGGAGTCTTGACTTAATTTAATCAATATCACTACTATTTCTTATCCACGTATCTGGAAATACCTGAAGTATAACCAACTCAGCAAAACTAATAGAGGCTATAAAGGGCAATAAAATTTGTCTCTGTACAGCCGACGGGTATGATTTAATAACCGGGGCAAAATATGCACTATGTGCAGAATGATATAACATTATTTTTTAGGTTTACTGTCCCTTTAAATACAATACCTACAAATAAATACAATTAAATAAACTAACTAAAGTACAAAAAATAAAAAAAGAACTAAGTTACAAAAAATAAAAAAATATTTACAAACATTATAAAAATATTACAACATTTTTAAGCTAATTACACCTACTCTAAGCCCCCTAATAAAATAACAAAGCCCCCCCAAAATAAAAAAATGCCCTACCCTATTCTAAAATACAAATAGAAAAGCTCTTTTACCTTACCAGCCCTTAAAAGGGCCTTTTGCGGGGCATGCCCCAAAGAATTCAGCTCTTTTGCCTGTAAAAAAAAAACATACAATACCCCCCCCAACATTACAACCCACCACCCACATACCCCTAATCTAACCCAAACTCCCCTTAAATAAACCTAACACTAAGCCCCTGAAGTTCTTCCTACCTTATCTTCACCACGCCAGGTATCACCGATCGGTCCAGGCTCCGAAGTCTTCATCCAAGCCCAAGCGGGGGCTGAAGACGTCCATCCTCCGGCTGAAGTCTTGATCCAAGCGGCAGCTGAAGAGGTCCATCATCGGGCAGAAGTCTTCATCCTATCCGGGCAGAAGAGGATATCCGGACCGGTAGACATCTTCATCCAAGCGGCATCTTCTATCTTCTTCCTTCCGACGACGAGCGGCTCCATCTTCAAGAACTCTGGCGTGGATCCATCCTCTTCTTCCGACGTCCTAACACAGAATGAAGGTTCCTTTAAGGGACGTCATCTAAGATGGCGTCCCTCGAATTCCGATTGGCTGAGAGGATTCTATCAGCCAATCGGAATTAAGGTAGGAAAATTCTGATTGGCTGATGGAATCAGCCAATCAGATTCAAGTTCAATCCGATTGGCTGATCCAATCAGCCCCGCTTGGGCTTGGATGAAGACTTCGGAGCCTGGACCGATCGGGGAAACCCGACGTGGTGAAGATAAGGTAGGAAGATCTTCAGGGGCTTAGTGTTAGGTTTATTTAAAGGGGGTTTGGGTTAGATAAGGGGTATGTGGGTGGTGGGTTGTAATGTTGGGGGGGATTGTATGATTTTTACAGGCAAAAGAGCTGAATTCTTTGGGGCATGCCCCACAAAAGGCCCTTTTAAGGGCTGGTAAGGTAAAAGAGCTTTTCTATTTGTATTTTAGAATAGGGTAGGGCATTTTTTTATTTTGGGGGGCTTTGTTATTTTATTAGGGGGCTTAGAGTAGGTGTAATTAGCTTAAAATTGTTGTAATATTTTTATAATGTTTGTAAATATTTTTTTATTTTTTGTAACTTAGTTCTTTTTTTATTTCTTGTACTTTAGTTTATTTAATTGTATTTATTTGTAGGTATTGTATTTAATTAATTTATTGATAGTGTAGTGTTAGGTTTAATTGTAGATAATTGTAGGTATTTTATTTAATTAATTTATTGATAGTGTAGTGTTAGGTTTAATTGTAACTTAGGTTAGGATTTATTTTACAGGTAATTTTGTAATTATTTTAACTAGGTAACTTTTAAATAGTTCTTAACTATTTAATAGCTATTGTACCTGGTTAAAATAAATACAACGTTGCCTGTAAAATAAATATTAATCCTAAAATAGCTACAATATAATTATAATTTATATTGTAGCTATATTAGGATTTATTTTACAGGTAAGTATTTAGCTTTAAATAGGAATAATTTATTTAATAAGAGTTAATTTATTTTGTTAGATTTAAATTATATTTAACTTAGGGGGGGGGTGTGTTAGTGTTAGGGTTAGACTTAGATTTAGGGGTTAATACATTTATTATAGTAGTGGTGAGGTCCGGTTGGCAGATTAGGGGTTAATAATTGTAGGTAGGTGGAGGCGACATTGGAGGCGGCAGATTAGGGGTTAATAAATATAATATAGGGGTCGGCAGTGTTAGGGGCAGCAGATTAGGGGTACTTATGGATATTGTAGGTTGCGGCGGTGTACGGAGCGGCAGATTAGGGGTTAAAAAAATATGCAGGGGTCAGCGATAGCGGGGGCAGCAGATTAGGGGTTAATAAGTGTAAGGTTAGGGGTGTTTAGACTCGGGGTACATGTTAGGGTGTTAGGTGCAGACTTAGGAAGTGTTTCCCCATAGCAAACAATGGGGCTGCGTTAGGAGCTGAACGCTGCTTTTTTGCAGGTGTTAGGTTTTCTTTCAGCTCAAACTGCCCCATTGTTTCCTATGGGGTAATCGTGCACAAGCACATTTTTGAAGCTGGCCGCGTCCGTAAGCACCGCTGGTATTGAGAGTTGCAGTGGCTGTAAATATGCCTGTACGCTCCCTTTTTGGAGCCTAACGCAGCCCTTCTGTGAACTCTAAATACCAGCGGTATTTAAAAGGTGCGGGGAAAAAAAAGCCAGCGTTAGCTACGTGGGTCGTTACCGACAAAACTCTAAATCTAGCCGTATATGTGGTATATTGGGTTTTGGGGGGTGGCGGTTTAGGGGTTAATCACTTTTTTACTAGTTGCTATGTGAAGAGATGGCGGTTTAGGGGTTAATAACTTTTAATATTAGTTGCAATGTGGGGAGATGGCGGATTAGGGGTTTTGACGTGTCAGGTTCATTTCTGGGAGGTGGGTTAGACTTTTACGGGCAATTTAAACTTTTTTTTGTTTTTTACTTAGGCGCCGGCAGATCATAAACTGCCGTAAGTCACCGGCAACACCAGATATATGTGTTTCCTATAACCTATTGAATTAACTGTCTGCCATTCATTAAAGGGTAGATTAACTGAAGAATCATCTGGACACATAAACTATCCTGGATTTTAAGGAACATCTTTATGTACATGTAAGTTCAGGTGATCTAAAGGTACTTGCCTCTGGATATATGAAAAAAAGGATATAATCTGTAATACATTTTTAACTATCCCTTTTAGATAAAAGATAAAAAACATAAATTTATTGTTCCTTCAGTTATTTGTCACTTAGAATACAGAATTTAATTTGATCAATAATGGAATATCTTTCATAAAGAATCTCTAGAAATAAAATTACAAACACAATGGTTTGAGAACTCCCAGTTTCCACTTATGACCTCCACATGACAATTCTAACATGTATCAACACAACCCTGAGGATGTTATGGATTTCATGCTATAAGAGCATGATTGTTCTTACTGTGTTATGTTAAAGGGGCAGTCTAAATGAATGGAACCCAACTCAGATAGAGCATGCAATTTTAGTAAACTTTCTAATTTACTCTTATAATAAATGTTTCTTCATTCTCTTACTATCTTTATTTGAAAATGCAGGATTGTAAGCATTGGAACCAGACCATTTTTGTAACTACCAATCAGCATTATCCAGGTACTGAAAAAAAATGGACTGGCTCCTTTGCTTACATTCCTGCTTTTTCAAATAAAGATCGCAAGAGAATGAAGAAAAATTGATAATAGAAGTAAATTAGAAAGTTGCTTAAAATTGTATGCTCTATCTGAATAATGATAGAAAAAACTGGGTTTTATGTCCCTTTAAATTACTTTCATGATTCAGATAGGGCATGCAATTTTAAACAACTTTCCAATTTACTTTTATCATACAATTTGTTTTTTTCTCTTGGTATTTTTTGTTGAAAGCTAAACCTAGGTAGGTTCATATGTTAATTTTCAAGCCTTTCAAGGCCGCCTCTTATCTCAATTCATTTTTACAGTTTTTCACAGCTCTAGTTCATGTGTGCCATATAGATAGCATTGTGCTCACTCCCATGGAGTTATTGATCATTCAGCACCTATTGGGTAAAATGCAAGTCTGTCAAAAGAACTGAAATAAGGGGGCAGTTTGCAGAGGCTTAGATACAGGTAATATTAAACAATACATACTCTGGAGTAGGCTGTCAGGAAATACTAGTGGTAATGCCACTAAATATTCTAATAACAACTGTAAGATGAACGCAATATAACAAATAAAATGCATGATTAGGAATAGAATTGACTGAATATTGTTATGGTTTTTTTTTCTTGCTGATCTATATAAACGAATTACTTTCAGTAAGTTCTTAATGTATACAGTATATATATGCGAACCTGCGTTCACATTACATGGAAGCATGCACTCACGTGAGTACGCTTCCATAGTCTCCAATTGGAGCCTTGTTCTCATGCTGTCAAACATGGCATGAGAACCTAGAGCAGCGAAGGGAGTAAGTTGCACACCGATGGGAAGCCAATTGAAATATACATGTATATGAATGTATACATCTATATTTATGTATTTATATGTATATATACACATGTTAACACATACATTTATATATATATATAGTATCTCACAAAACTAAGTACACCCCTCACATTTTTGTAAATATTTTATTATATCTTTCATGTGACAACACTGAAGAAATTGCACAAATTTACAATGTAAAGTAGTGAGTGTACAGCCTGTATAACAGTGTAAATTTGCTGACCCTCAAAATAACTCAACACACAGCCATTAATGTTTAAACAGTTGGCAACAAAAGTGAGTACACCCCTAAGTGGAAATGTCCAAATTGGGCTTAAAGTGTCAATATTCTGTGTGGGCACCATTATTTTCCAGCACTGCCTTAACCCTCCTGGGCATGGAGTTCACCAGAGCTTCACAGGTTTCCACTTGAGTCTTCTTCCACTCCTCCATGAAGACATCACAGAGCTGGTGGACCTTGCGCTGGGTGGGTGCATTCTGGGTTTAAAATGGTGCTGAAAAATACCTTGGTTGTTCATGCACAAACATTTTATGACATGGAGAGTATGGGGATGGCCACATTGCTTTTTCAGTCTTAGGCTAGACAGTTTTCAGGTAATTGCTATACAGCTTAGAAGAGAACTAAAAAAGGCAAGAAATTAAACTTTTGAACAAAGCATTCTGAATTGCATGTTGAACATTTTACAATTATTTTACCTGCCATGTTAATGATAATGTAATATTGCAAATGAAAAAACTTTCACAGTTATTCCCTTTTCATCATTTTCTATAGCCCTTGATCTAACCTTTTATTATAAAGTTTAGATAAGATTATCATTTTTATTGCAATGTCATTCTGTATTGAGAATACCTCACGTATATATAAAGAAGTCTTTGTTCAAATTACAGTTAAATAAACTCTCTTCAAAAGCCACTGTAGGCAATTGTATTGTATAAAAAGCATTCCTGAAGCATCACACAAATAATACTGATCACTTAAAATTATCATTTACCTTTAACAGCCTTTTAATCAATGTGAAGTGTGCTATAGATGACCTACGTAGGCCATTCATTAATCTCCAGTTCTGCCTACTGTATTGGGCCATTGTGCGTCCTATTAACTAAATGATGATTTTCAGATAATAGAGTCTGATCAGTGATCACTAAAATAAATTGATACATTTGAAACAAGAACAAAGGATATTTTTAGAGCTTAAATGTGTTAGCAGATTTGAAGGAAATAGTTTCTGACAAGCACAGGCAACATAATTAATATGACAAATTAAATAATAATACTACTAATAATAATTAATAATAAAACATGCAATGGCTTTACCGCTAAAAAAATAGACTTTGAGTGAAATGGTCAGCTACTTGATATTGCAAATCACGTGGTTTATATATATATATATATATATATATATATATATATATATATTATATTGGGGTACTTTGCATTCCTATTGACTGATCAAAGTCTAATCAGTCAATAGGATGTAAGCAGCTCTCATCCTGTTGGCTCATTTTAATTTTTTAGCCAATAGGAATGCAAAGTACCCTAATATAAAAGGGGTGCCTTGCATTCAATCTTTAGTGTGCGGTGAACTATCGCATGAAAAGAACCTCCATATCGTTGATTACTGCCGTCGAGGACCAACGCTCCGGATCCGTGCCTCAGAAGACCGCTCTGCACCTCCGGGAAGAAGATAGAAGGTGGTCCTGCAATAGAAGAAGATGGATATGCCTGGATGAAGTCTTTTCCCCGCCTGGAAGAAGATGCATCCCCAGACTTCAGTAATGGTGAGTACCTATTTCGGGATTAGTATTAGGTTTTTTTTTGGTGTGGTTTTTTTTTTTGGCAATGCCCATACAAATTTAGTTAGGTGCTTTTGGGTTGTAATTTTAGTGGGGGACTTTATTTTTTTTATTTGTAAAATAGCTGATTTCTTTAGGGCAATGCCCTACAAAAGGCCCTTTTAAGGGCTATTGGTCGTTTATTGTTAGATTAGGGGGGTTATTTTGGGGGTGGAATTTTTGTTTTTAAGGGTGTATTAGATTAGAATTAACTTTTTTATTTGGGATAATTTTGTTTGTTATTTTATGTAATATTATTTTTTTATTTTTTTTTAATGTAATGTTATTTTTTTATTTTGTGTAATTTTAGATTTTTATTATTTTCTGTAATGTTAGTTTTTTTGTAGTTTAAGATTAGGTTTTATTTTTTTCACAGGTACGTTTTTATTTATTTTAAGTTAGTATATTGTAACTTTGATTTAAAGTTAGGGGGTGTTAGGTTTAGGGTTTAATAGTTTAATTTAGGTAGTTGCGATGTGGAGGTGCAGCGGTTTAGGCGTTAATCGGTTTATTTTAGTAGTAGTGATTTTGGGGATGTCGGTTTAGGGTTTACAAGCTTTATTTAGTGTTGGCAACATTGATTTTACTGTTTTTAAATAAATAGTTTTAAATCGGTATATCCACGAGTAAGGAGCTTCTCTTCAAATTGGGAGAACAACTTTACTACATGCTGTTAACATATGAGCTGGGTTTCGGCTCTGAAGAGTGTAAGTAATATGGAACTAGTATATCCAAGTAATATCGAACTAGTATATCTAAGAAAATCTTCATTACAACCTGCTATCAACAGAATTACACAATGTACTTTATGTTTAATTATTTCTCCAGTTTCCCTTTCACTGAAATAACTGGAAGGGAATATTAGTTACACTTATTCGTTATTGTGCTGATTGCATTTATTTAATACATATTTTGTGTTACAGAATACATGGTTTATGTATTTATTGTATTGTACAGTATGCACATTTGCAACAGAATAAAGTATTCAGATCAAAGATTAGCATGAGAATAATATGCAGATGTCATATTTTAACTGCATTTAATAATGGCAAGCCCAGAATTTTAGAATTAAATTACAGTAAACACATTTCAGTTGTAAATGCCATTTTTGCTATATATGTTTCGTTTAGCAAAAAGGATTCTAGTAAATGTTATTGCTGTTTTTCAGCAGCCTACACATATATCCTGTGATGGCTCATGCACTAGTGTTCAGCAGTGGCTTGTATGACACAAATTAAGTTCTCACAGATGCCAACTCTCTGAGCTTGAATAATTGTGTACAGGCCCGATCACATATGCGGCGTCACAATATTTTTTTAAATCTAGCGATCACATATATGGCGCCAAATACAAGTGCAGCGCGTATATTTTACCTGTCGCCCGCTGTTTTTACTCCCATAAACTAAATCAGAACTGGTGTCGCAAGTTGTTATAATATATATTGCGCAAGGAATGGAGACATTTTACTCAATTTTCACCTCACCACACATAGTAAGGCGCAGCAAGCCTTGCTCTGAATATATAAGTACTGAAACTCCCTGGAAGTCTTAACAAACACCTAATGCATGCACAATATGTACCTCTCAACCACCATCCCCCCCACCGCAATAACTAATAAAATGTATTAACCCCTAAATCTTCAACCGCCACATCACAAAGTACCTAATAAAGTGATTAACCCCTAATCCGCCAACCCCCTACAATGCAAATGACCTATTAACACTATTAACCCCTAAACCACCAGCCCCCCACAACACAATCTACCTAATTAACCTAATAACCCCTAAACCGTCCCCCCTAACGCAAAGTATCAATTTAATAACTAAGCACCCTAACCTAACACCCCCTAAATTAACCCAAATTAAACTACCATTACATAAAATCAAAAAGATTAACTACATTTAAAAATAAAAAACATTCACCAAAATTATAAAAAACTAAATTACCCTATCATTACAAAAAATTAAAAAAAAACTACCCTTACTCCAAATAAAAAAAACTAAGATTACAAAAATTACAAAAAATCTAAGATTATAGAAAATATTAAACAAAATTATCAAAAATAAAAAAATTAAAGCTAATCTAATACCCCTATAAAAACAAAAAAAGCCACCCTAAAATAAAAACAACCTCCAATCTATAAATAAACTACCAATAGCCCTTAAAATGGTCTTTTGTAGGGCATTGCCCTAAATTTAACAGCTTTTACTTAAAAAAAAATACTAAGTCCCCCATAGAGTACAACACCCAACCCCCAAAAATAAAAAAGACCTTACTATAAAAAAACTAATCTACACATTGCCCCTAAAGAGGTATTTGTATGGGCATTGCCCTTAAAAAGAGCAATAAGCTCTTTTACTGCCCATTTAAAAAAAATAAAAAGCCCTAATCTAAAAAAAAAGAACACAACCAAAAAAAAATGATCTAACACTAACTCTGAAATAGGTACTCACCATTCCTGAAGTCCGGTGGTGAAGGTCTTCTTCCAGGAGGCTCCATCTTCAATCTTCACCCCAGTGTCGCAGAGCAAAGGTGGCGCCATCTTCAATTTTCATCCAGGGGTCACTGAGTGTAGGCGGCGCCAAGCGGTGATAGATCAGTGGCGGCGCTGTCATCTGATGCGAAGGATCCTCTTCATGCAATCGTCCGCCGCACACTGAAGATTAAATATGACGTTCCCATTTTATATTGGGGTATCTTGCATTCCTATTGGCTGAAAATTGGCTGCTTACATCCTATTGGCTGATTTGAACATTTTCGTATTACTGTTTGTTGGGATATATATATATATATATATATATATATATATATATATATATATATATAGGTTAATAGGACAAGTGCACTCTCACGAACAGTCTCACGATTTGCCAGGGTGCATGAATGTGGGTAATAATAGCAAAAGATAGAAGACAGCACTCTCTGGTCTTAAATACAAAGGTTGTTTTATTTGTAGTGATGTTTCAGGGAAAGCTTCCCCTTCCTCAGACCGGGTCTGAGGAAGGGGAAGTTTTCCCCGAAACGTCACTACAAATAAAACAACCTTTGTATTTAAGACCAGAGAGTGTGGTCTTTTATCTTTTGATATATATATATATATATATTGGCTTTTTTTAATCCTTTATCTAATAATATTGCATTGATTCATTTGAGAGTGCAGTTCCCTTCCGTGTTTTGTATATGTCTAGGGTGATTACATATTCCTGTGCACCCTTTTTTTGTTTTCAGTTTGTTTGGATTTGAAAGCTTGCATTGTGTGGCTGTTTAAGGGTCTCAGGTATTGGAGAGGACCTTGACGTGGTACCTGAGCTTGTCCCATTTGGCCAGATGCGGTGACTAACCTTTCCATTTTTGCTTTTAAATCTTAGCTGAGAGCTTGCAAGTGAGTGCTGGGTTTTCTCTGTGTGTTGTATTAATTTGTTTTGTAATTTTCCCTATGGTTCTTGCACCCAGACCTGTCTGGGGTTAACTGCTTGTGGCTCTGGGGACAGCACAGCTTCCTGTGAGTGCCAGTGGCACCCAGGGCTGAGCATGTTGCAGGGTCATCGGATGTGTACCCGGTCAGGTATGAGAGTGCAGTTCCCTTCCGTGTTTTGTATATATATATATATATATATATATATATATATATATATATATATATATACATATATATATATATATATATATATATATATACATATATATATATATATCTATATATACATATATAAAAAAATATACAGTATATATATATATATATATATATATATATACACACACATATATATATATATATATATAATTTAAATCATATATCTGATAGATTTCACATAAAGTTAATTAATTGGGTTTTTTTTTGTCTGTTTAGGATATGTCTTTCTATGGGGATTGTGCAATTTATAGTGCTATTTCAGGTGACAGGAAGGGAGGAGGGAAAGTATAGTAGCGTAGTCCTGCTGCTTGCGGCGGGAAATGCTCTATTATAAAAAAATAAAACCCTTAATGATCGGCGACGTACATGGTACGGTCGTTAAGTGGTCAAATAAAATATAATTCAATGTTATCTTTATCAGGTATCACAAAAACTACACCAGTATCAAATATAAAATATTTTATATAAAAGTGATAAGGCCCTAGTAAATGTCTACTAGCTTTCTGACAATTCCAGTATCATAACTGCAACTTCAAAGTATTAGCATTTACTGAAGATTTGAGGGATAGCACAGTGTGACAAACAGCTTTCAAATGTTAAAGTGTATAAAGGAAGGTAAAAGCATACATTCAGTAGTTTCACAGATTGCTGTGCATGATACAATAAATCAAGATTCAAGACTAGTATGTGCAACTAGAGTTTAATACTGTAGATAATCTATACTATTGTGTTGGGAATAGTGTAAAACCTGAATATGTTCCCTTAATGGTAAATAAAGCAACAATGTGTTGCCTTCTACAATAATAGTTGTTTTTTGTCTGAGAAAACAAGAGGTGCAGACTTAAAAGAAACTTGATATATTTTGAGATTGCATTATTATGTGATTCAAAATGTGTAGTAACAAAAAAAAGATTGTTTACCTTACCCCTTTGGGCTGTAATAATGTTCCCCAAAAACCCACAACAAGTTCATATACAAGATTCAACCCTTTAACTGCAGATGACGACACGTCGTCATTCACTCAATGCCTTAACTGGGGATAAAAGCCCCCCTCTGCTGTTAAAGGCCCGTATGAAGTGTCAAAGGTTTCTGCATCGCCTCGGCTATCCAATGATGCTGATGATATCACCACCCTTGGACGTGGTGAAGTTATTAACCTGGAGACCAGGAAGTGTATAGAAGAGCTTAAGGGAGCAGGGTAGGGGGTAATTATTCAAACCCTTTAATCTCGAATCCCTAGAAACCCCCAAGACCCACCATTTAAAGGCAATCACTTGGTCTGTAATTTTTTAAATAAATAACAGTAAAACACATACATTTTTTTTTAGTAAGGGTACATATGCACATATAACAACCTATAAAAAGGCCTAGAGACCCCCAAGACTAATTTTATAAATGAAAGCCCCTCTTTAAAATAACCCAGTCTATTAGTTTTAATAGCCAGGTGATCGTTACAGTAATAGTGATCACCTGGCATAAAAAAGTTGCATTTATTTGGATAAAACTTTAATTATAATAACTATAATATCCATAATATTTTGGCTTTCTCTAAAAAAATACCGCATTGCTTCATTTATATCATATAACTGATATATTTAGCATAAAGTTGATTTACTTTTTTATTTATATTTTCTGTTTATGATCTGTGCTTTTACAAAAAGTACATAAAATCATTATTGACATCTAATTAAATTTAATGTATTAAGATATTATCTTTACCAGGTATAACTAAAACTACACCAACATCAAATACAAAATATTTTATAAAAAAGTGATGAGGTTCTAGTAAATGTCTACTAGCGTTCTGAAAATTCCAGTGACATAACTGCAACTTAAAAGTATTAGCATTTGCTAAAGATTTGAGGGATAGCACAGTGTGACAAAGCTTTCAAATGTTAAAGTGTATAAAGGAAGGTAAAAGTATACATTCAGTAGTTTCACATATTGCTGTGCATGATGCAATACATCAAAACTAGTACGTGCAACTAGAGTTTAATACTGTAGATAATCTATACTATAGTGTAAAACCTTAATATGTTCCCTTAATGGTAAATAAAGCAACCATGTGCTGCCTTCTACAATAATAGTTGATTTTTGTCTGAGAAAACTAGAAATGTAGTCTTATAGGGACGTGATATATTGATATATTTTGAGATTGTAATATTATATGATTCAAAATGTGTAGTAACAAAAAAAGTTTTTTTTTTACCTTGCCCCTTTTGGCTGTAATAATGTTCCCCAAAAACCCACAATACAAAAATCCACAATAATGGTCCCCAAAACCCACAATACAAGATTAAACCCTTTAACTGCAGATGATGACACATGGCTGTCATCCACTCAATGGGGCAGATTTATCAATAGCCAAATGGTCCCTGATGCCCCTGTTTCTGCGTGAGCCTTTAGGCTCGCCGGAAACAGCAGTTATCTGCTACTCCTTAACTGGTCCGCCTGCTTTGAGGCTGCTGACATCAATCAGCCCAATCTCATACGATCGGGCTGATTGACACCCCCTGCTAGCGACCCATTGGCTGCAAATCTGCAGGAGGTGGTATTTCACAAGCAGTTTACAAGAACTGCTTGTGCAATGATACATGCTGACAGCATAGACTGTCTGCATTCATCGATATCTGTCGGACATGATCCGCTGAGCAGATCATGTCGGACAGACCGATGATAAATCGGCCCCAATGCATTAACTGGGTATCACAACCACAGCATTTTGGAGCTGATCACAGCTGCTCTCTGCAGTTAAGGAACGTATAAGGTGGTCAAGGTTGCACCTTGGCTATCCAAAGATGCTGATGACATCACCACCCATGTGATGAGGCTCTAGTAAATGTCTTCTAGCTTTCTAAAAATTCCAATGTCATAACTGCAACTTAAAAGTATTAGCATTTACTAAAGATTTGAGGGACAGCACAGTGTGACAAAGCTTTCAAATGTGAAAGTGTATAAAGGAAGGTAAAAGCATACATTCAGTAGTTTCACATATTGCTGTGCATGATACAATAAATCAAAACTAGTACGTGCAACTAGAGATTAATACTGTAGATAATCTATACTGTTGTGCACTGCTTCATTGGAGATACATAATTTATATCATATAACTGATATATTTCACATAGAGTTAATTTACTTTTTTTTTATTTACATTTTTTTCTGTTCAAGATCTGTGCTTCCACAAAAAGTACATGAAATGACTATTGACTAGTTCGTGCAACTAGAGTTTAATACTGTAGATAATCTATACAATAGTGTAAAACCTGAATATGTTCCCATAATGGTAAATAAAGCAACCATGTGCTGCCTTCTACAATAATAGTTGATTTTTTTTCTGAGTAAACTAGAAATGTAGACTTAAAGGGACATGATATATTTTGAGATTGTAATATTATATTATTTAAAATGTATGGTAACAAAAAAAGTGTTTTTATCTTGCCCCTTTTGGCTGTAATAATATTCCCCAAAAACCCACGACAAGTGTATTTAAAAGATTCAACCCTTTACCTGCAGATGACGTCACATGGTCGTCATCCACTAAATGTGGTATATTTACAAAGCAGCAGACTCTGCTTATTCCGCGCGGTCCTTAACTCGTCTTCCACCTTTTATGTGGTGGATTGCAATCATCCCAATCAGATATGATCACTGATTTGCAGTGAATGTGCAGGGGGTGGCATTTCACAAGCATTTCCCAAGAAATGCTGTGAAATGTTAAATGCTGACAGCATTTTTATTAAATGAAGTACCTTTAAAGGTTTTAATAGCCAGTTGATCACTACAGTAATAGTGATCACCTGGCATAATAAATTGTGCATTTATTTAAGTAGAGGCTCATGGGAGTCTCTACATGTGCATCAAAGATATATAACTATACTCAATGGCCCTCTCTTTATAAGAGGTGAACCCCTTCTTTTCTTCACAGTTTACACAAAACACACACACATTATTGTTTACAACCTCATTTAGTAAAATTTTAATAAAAAATATACACTTTTTATTATACAGTTCTCATGCACCCTGATATGTACACAAAATTATGGTACAGTGTTCTGATGGGTCCGCTGAAATAAGCCCCAAACATAGAATATGTGTCTCTCTGAAAATGGCCTACAGCAAGGGTTAAATGTTTGCAACATCTAGAAACTTCAAAACAGTTCACCACAGGAGTGGAGGGGGCTCAGCAGTTCAAGGGTTAATAAGTCTAACCCTGCTACATCATATGTATATATCGTTTGATCATTGTAGTAGCTCATTTATACAGGGAGTGCAGAATTATTAGGCAAGTTGTATTTTTGAGGATTAATTTTATTATTGAACAACAACCATGTTCTCAATGAACCCAAAAAACTCATTAATATCAAAGCTGAATAGTTTTGAAAGTAGTTTTTAGTTTGTTTTTAGTTATAGCTATTATAGGGGGATATCTGTGTGTGCAGGTGACTATTACTGTGCATAATTATTAGGCAACTTAACAAAAAACAAATATATACCCATTTCAATTATTTATTTTTACCAGTGAAACCAATATAACATCTCAACATTCACAAATATACATTTCTGACATTCAAAAACAAAACAAAAACAAATCAGTGACCAATATAGCCACCTTTCTTTGCAAGGACACTCAAAAGCCTGCCATCCATGGATTCTGTCAGTGTTTTGATCTGTTTCACCATCAACATTGCGTGCAGCAGCAACCACAGCCTCCCAGACACTGTTCAGAGAGGTGTACTGTTTTCCCTCCTTGTAAATCTCACATTTGATGATGGACCACAGGTTCTCAATGGGGTTCAGATCAGGTGAACAAGGAGGCCATGTCATTAGATTTTCTTCTTTTATACCCTTTCTTGCCAGCCACGCTGTGGAGTACTTGGACCCATGTGATGGAGCATTGTCCTGCATGAAAATCATGTTTTTCTTGAAGGATGCAGACTTCTTCCTGTACCACTGCTTGAAGAAGGTGTCTTCCAGAAACTGGCAGTAGGACTGGGAGTTGAGCTTGACTCCATCCTCAACCCGAAAAGGCCCCACAAGCTCATCTTTGATGATACCAGCCCAAACCAGTACTCCACCTCCACCTTGCTGGAGCTCTCTGCCCTTTACCAATCCAGCCACGGGCCCATCCATCTGGCCCATCAAGACTCACTCTCATTTCATCAGTCCATAAAACCTTAGAAAAATCAGTCTTGAGATATTTCTTGGCCCAGTCTTGACATTTCAGCTTGTGTGTCTTGTTCAGTGGTGGTCGTCTTTCAGCCTTTCTTACCTTGGCCATGTCTCTGAGTATTGCACACCTTGTGCTTTTGGGCACTCTAGTGATGTTGCAGCTCTGAAATATGGCCAAACTGGTGGCAAGTGGCATCTTGGCAGCTGCACGCTTGACTTTTCTCAGTTCATGGGCAGTTATTTTGCGCCTTGGTTTTTCCACACGCTTCTTGCGACCCTGTTGACTATTTTGAATGAGACGCTTGATTGTTCGATGATCACGCTTCAGAAGCTTTGCAATTTTAAGAGTGCTGTATCCCTCTGCAAGATATCTCACTATTTTTGACTTTTCTGAGCCTGTCAAGTCCTTCTTTTGACCCATTTTGCCAAAGGAAAGGAAGTTGCCTAATAATTATGCACACCTGATATAGGGTGTTGATGTCATTAGACCACACCCCTTCTCATTACAGAGATGCACATCACCTAATATGCTTAATTGGTAGTAGGCTTTCGAGCCTATACAGCTTGGAGTAAGACAACATGCATAAAGAGGATGATGTGGTCAAAATACTCATTTGCCTAATAATTCTGCACTCCCTGTATACAGTATATCTGTCCCAAACTGGCTTCAGAAGAAACAATAATAGGCTTTTAAAATGGCATAACAGAAAAATTTACATTTTGCTAACAAAATGGCAGTGGCTAGTGTTGTCTACTCCAGCAACAAGTCAACACTGAAGATTTCAAATGGCTTTGGAGATTGGCCATTAAAGGGGTAGAAAGGTCAAAATTGAAATATGTGTGGGTGCATTGTCAGAAACTTAAGTCTTAAGACCGTGAGTCCTTAACTCATCCATCACCTCTGAGGCGGCGGACAGCAATCACCTCGATCGGATACAATCGGGATGATTGACACCCTTTCTAGCGGCCAATTGGCCGTGAATGTGCAGGGGGCGGCATTGCACAAGCATTTCACACAAAATGCTTGTGCAATGATAAATGCCTACAGCATATGCTGTTGGCATTTATCGATGTGAGGCAGACATGATCCGCTACAGCTGATATTTTTGGTAATGGAAGTATACCGGGAAAATGTTTCTATTTAAAAATGAAATGCATCTGTGCACATTTCAATTTTGACCTTTTTATCCCTTGCAATAAAAAATAAATAAAGAAATGAAAAAGCAATATTTGAATGTATTCAGAATATATTCAGAAAGTTTTTACACTCAGCTGGTATGTTAATTTATTATAAAGCTACAGAAAAGTCCTATAATCAAAACATGAATATGTTAGAGTTATAGAACTCAATACATTTAAAGATGTGAAACTGTCAAAAGTATTACAATAATCTTAAAGCATCAAGGCTACTTTACTTTATTGTGATTAATAACTTAAAATAAGTATATAACAGATATAAAATAAGTCTATAACAGATATAGTATGAATTTTACACCTAATGAAAAAAAAAAACATAGGTTTAGATTTCTCCCACCCTATGAGACATTATTTTCTCAAAAAAAACATCCTTTAGTAAATTCCATTGTTTCCTATGTAACAGTGTTTCTTGGAAAAAATAGGAATATTGGATTTTATCTATTTTCTGTCATTTCCAGGCCTCAAAAAGAAAACAGGTTTTACGCCAGGTCAGCATGATCTTTTTTTTCTCTTCTGAATTCAAGCATATGATAGTACCCCTCAGCCCCCTTGAGGTGGGGTTGTAAGACACCAACAAAAAACAATCAAAAACAAATTGAGGGTTCGATAGTCCCTAGACTTAGATGAACAGGAGTGGTGCTTCTGACATTAGCTATTCTAAATACGTGTAGGAACTTGTTTTGTTGTATTGGTTTCTTATATATCTATATTGATATTATATTATGTTGTGAATTTATGTCGGATGCACTGTATTTGATTTATGTTTCCTTTTTTCCCTCAATAAAAAAACTTTAAATAAAAAAAAAAAAAAAAAGAAAACAGGTTTGCCTGTAATTAAACAAACTTCAATCACAGCAAGTGTTGCATCATTATTAAAACAGAATAGAGATATTTATTCTGAATTATTTTTACCTGTATTGGTTGATTCCTGTAATTTACTGAGAGATTAGTAATAAATAAAATGCAAGTTATCAAAAGTAAGATTGCTCAACATAGCATTTTTATAATATTTGAATTAAAGGGACAGTATACACCAATTTTCATATAACTGCATGTAATAGACACTACTATAAAGGAGAATATGCACAGATACTGATCTAAAATCCAGTATAAAAACCTTTTAAAAACAGTTTAGCACTGTTGATAAGGTTAGTTGGAACACCCAATGAAAGGGGCTCAGAGAAGACCCCCCACCCCTTCCCTGCTTATGAAAAGACTGATTAGAGAAACAGGAGCCATCAGTAGTCTGTAAAGGGGTTTATAAATCTGACACTTTGGGACTTGGTTAGGAGTCTGAAAATAAGCACAATGTTATTAAAAAATAAGCAAAACGATACATTGTTACAAAAACACTCCCAGTTGGGCTAAATAAATGGATCATCTACAAAAGATTTATGCAAAGAAAAATCTAGTGTACAATATCTCTTTAAAGGAATAGTCTAGTCAAAATTAAACGCTCATGATTCAGATAGAGCATGCAATTTTAAGCAACTTTCTAATTTACTCCTATTATCAATTTCTTTGTTTTCTTCTTATCTTTATTTGAATGTAAGCTTAGGAACTGGCACATTTTCGGTTCAGAACCTGGGTGCTGAAGCAAAAATAGGCTTGCTTCTATGCTTAAATTATTGCATTTTCTAATAAAGATACCAAGAGAAAGAAGACAAATTGATAATAGGAGTAAATTAGAAAGTTGCTTAAAATTGCATGCTCTATCTGAATCATGAAAGTTTAATTTTGACTAGACTATTCCTTTAAAGAAAATGTTATTTATACATTTTTTCTGTACTCTTGCCAGGAAACAGGCTTACCTATGTCAATTGGTTAAATATGTTTTGAATGTGTATAATGGTCTTTAAGGAATATTTAAAATAATTAGGATAAGTAAAATGCAATTTGTTTTATTCCATGTTTTGTCTCCTTTTCCTGTAACTTAACTCTAAAAATTATGGGTTTTATAACTCTGAGAAGCACAACGCGGACTTCACAAGCCTGACCCTGTCAAATATCTGTCCCTAAATAGCTTCAGAAAATACCGCAAAAGTTTCATTAACAAAACGTCAGTGACAAGCTGTTATACCGCCAGTATCAAGTCTGTCAAAATAAGGTGGTGGTATGGAGTTTTGACCACTGAAAAACAACAGTGTGTTAATGCATCAGAGCATTTACACACTTTGGGCAAGATTACATATGCAGCGTCACCCGCAAAAGCCGGTGACGTTGGTTTTTACACGGTTTTGGTATCACATATACAGTGCTGCATATAAATGCGGGGTGTATATTTCACCCGTCGCCAACAATTTTTACACCCATAAGCTAACATAGAACCGCATCGCAAATTGGTATCACATATTTAGTGCAAGGACTTACGTGGCGAAAATGGAGACATTTTACTTCATTTTCACCTCGCCACACATAGACAGGTGCAGCAAGATTTGCACTGAAAATGTGAGCACTGTAACCCCCTGAAAATAGTAACTAACACCTAACGCATGCGCAATATCTATCTACCTCCTGAAAATAACTAACACCTAATGCATGAGCAATATCTATCTACCTGTCAACCGCCAACCCCCACCGCAATAACTAATAAACTTAATTAACCCCTAATCCGCCAACCCCCACATTGCAAAACATCTAATTAACCTATTAGCCCCTAATCCGCCAACCCCACAAAGTTATATACCTAATAAAGGGATTAACCCCTAAACAGCCATCACCCACAACGCAATATACCTTAATAAACTATTAACACCTAATCTGCCATTCACCAATATCGCAAAGTATCTATTAAAAATATTAACCCCTAAACTGCCATCCCCCACCAAGGCAACAAACTTAATAAATCTATTAACCCCTAATCTGCCAAACCACCACAACGAAAATAACTAATTAAATTACTAAACCCCCTAACCTAACACCCCCTAAATTAACCCCAATTACCTAAATTAAAAAATACTAAGTTACAAACAATTAAAATAAAAAAGCAAACATTACTTAAAAAGAAAAAAAAATTAAAAAAAATTAATCTAATCTAATATGTTAATATATTTCAAGAAGAGTATTACCATTACCAAGTGTTTTTGAGCCTTTAAAGTTGCATAGATATTTAAAACATTCTTTACTGGGATAAAATTATGCCTCCTTATGTAATTAAAGGGACATGCATATGAAATAATAGCAATTGCATGTTAAAATATTATTTTGCGTGAAAAAGGTAATGTTAATGATATTTAACTATTACTAAACTGATATGAAATAAATGTTTATTTAAAGTTATTTAGAATTTGCTAATTGTCTGATAAAGACAATTGCTACAACCCTATTATTGGTAGATATCAGTGGTAGATGAGGATAAAGAACTGCATTGAACTTCATTCCATTCCCCTAATAGAAAGATGAGCAATTTTCTAAGTTATCCTGATTATCCATATTTTTTCATGCAGGCAATTTGGCAAGGCTAAAATCATTGGTTGATGTTTGTTGAATATATTAGTTTAATGTGCTATAATCTAGGTTTATTCAAAGTTGATAAAGACATTTTGCTACGGCAGAAAACAATATACTGCAATTCACTTTGTAATGTTAAAAGGAAGGACACAATACTGAAGCAATTTCTTTGTTCCATGCAGAAGACATATTAGACTGATTTGTGTTTTAAAAAATAGATATTACTATTAGTGAATAAAAAAATATAACATATTTAACTACAGCTGTTTTCATATACTTGATAGAAAAAAAATGTGTACAATATCCCTTTAAACATACACAATTTTGAACATAAAGAACGTATGTATTTTTTCTATAACAAAATATAAAAAAAGCTTGCAGTTGCACAGTATGACTTCATGGTGGAGCCAAATCCACAATCTTAAATTTACCTGTTAGCTTCATACACTAATTTGCAGACCCAGAGTAATGCACCCAAAACACTTTTTATTTGAAAAGAAAAATACAACTGAAAATAATGTGCATGTTTATTCAGAGATTTGTTGTCACCAAAGATAGCACTGTTTATTTATAAAACTATATAGAAATATGCTATAAAATAATAGTGAATATATAAGCATAAAGAACATCAATTTCAATACACTCAAATGTAACTATGGCTTGGTAACTGCAAAATATAAAAAGAAAAATATGGCAAATATATATTACCATTGTAACTCAATAGTATTTTCAGATGTAAAGGTGATATTTATACTGTTAGGTATATATATATATATATATATATATATATATATATATATATATATATATATATATATATATATATATATATATATATATATATATATATATACACATACATAGTATACAGTATATAAAGCTGACACGTTTTTGAGTGAAAATCCTGAGAGTGCATATTTTGTTCCAGAATTATCTTAACTTTCTTGCACCCAAGGTAGCTGATCCAGGAGGGAGGATTTGTTTATATATATATATTTATATATATAATCTGCTATTTAAATATTTTTAAGGTATATAGTTCTGATCTAAGAAATGTTCCCCTAAATACAAATACTAACATGACAATTTCTAGTATAATAATAAAAATATTTTTGATTCTGCCAAGAAATAGTAAAAATGTGCAATTGTGTCTTTTGGAAAATTAAAAAAAAAAAAATAGATTTAATATCAAGTCCTATTTCATATGATCTAGCATGCCAGATTATTATCAAGTTTATTGTTAAAAAGGTTATAAATCTGTAGATTTTTTACAAGATTTTTACAAGGGACACACAAAAGGTTATTGGTAAAAACAGAGATTACAAGGTACTATAAATAAATAGAACATAAGGAAAGGTTGCCAAAGGGCAAATGTAAAATAATTGTCTAAATTGTTATCAACTTTTGATAGCATTCCAGAAAAAACTAAACTAAGAGCAATGAACATCACCTTTAATCATTACACTAGTTAATAAATTCTACTGTGCACTGATCTGCTGTTCAGTGATATCAGATTACATTTGCACCCTGTTCACATACTTTCCTTTTACATTTTCCAAATTCATAAATATTTTGTAAGGTGCTCCTTTCCTTCCCCCATTTTTTTATTTACAATTCAGAAACAATGTTTTTAGAGGAAAATGAATATCTTAGAATATGTTGCTTAGCAACTCTAACAAGATGGTGTAAAAGACTTGTTTTGCGGTTGTAACCTTCTACTATGATCGACTCAGCTGCAATAGACACACACATAGGGCTAGATTACAAGTAGAGCTATACATTTTTTATCGCTCTTGAACAGTGCTCAAATTAAATCATTATTGCACCCATGATAGCACTGGTATTACAAGTTGAAAGTAAAGACCCAGGCGTCTAGAGGTCTTATTAGCAAGCTTCCAATGAATTAAACTCATGCCACATGTGTATGTAATGCTCTAGCATGTCTTGCACAAACCTTGTGTAATAGACCCTTTTCACAGCAGTCATTTTTACATGAAATAGTAGGACAAACAAAGGTGTTAGCTATTACATTAATTAGGGTTCCATTCCATTTAGCTTTATGAAAGCCAGGTTCCTGCTATTGCTCAAGTGTAAGGTTGGTCACACTAAATACTTGCCCCTTTAGTCTATGGTAATTTATTTCTGTTTTTTGATACTGCATAAAAATATCCTGTATTTTCTGGTTCAGAGACTGAGAAATATTTAAATATGGTCATTATACCATTGCCAAAACAACAAATCTACTGGTGGTCTCAGAATTTTGCACAGTACTGTATTTATATATGTGTGTTTCTATGTATGTGTGCACATACATATATACACGTAAATACATATATAGACATCTATACACCTTTCAGCCATTCCCAGTCAAACACCTTGTCATATATCATATCGCTTTACCTTTTTTTTTTAAAAATGTCAATATAAATCTTGTATCTTTTTTTAATTAAATATGTATGTATATATATATATATATATGTCTAATACTTTATTTTAATATTTTACATATGTTTTGTGAAACTTTTATTTTAACTCTAACATTTCTTGAGCACAAGCGATAACTTTCAACTCATAATATGAGTGATATTTAGCACTTTCACAATATCTATTGAAATTATAGGGCATGCTACGTCCTACACTAATGCGGGAGAACAGAACCTATTGTGATACATTTGAGCAAATTCTTAACAAATGCTCCATGGATCTTATGGTATTAACTGTGGAGTGCCTTAACTGTGAGCTAGCTGACCAACAAGTGAAGCTTGATGATATGTCATCTGTGATAAAGTCTACCTTACCTGCTGATAAATCCTCTAAATTGTTTTGTGATGTCGATTCCTCTGTCCTGGAGCTGAAGAAAAGCATTGAAATCCGTTAATGGACCAAGTTCGCAAGAGATGAACTTGATTACACTCAGGGACGTGTATACCGGTGGTGCTTTGACCCGGAAGGTACCTTGAGAAGAACATCCGGTAGAGGGAGACGTCGTTCTCATGCGTCTAACTGCAGCGGTAGCAGTATTAGTTCTTCTGAACCATACTCGTTGGGGGACTCGGATACAGAACACGCCGCAGGGGCAGGAAACATGGAAAAGGCAAAAGAAAAGCCAAGTCGTTTTCTGAGATCAGCACGCAACAAGCAGAAGTAAATGGCGTTGCTGAAACCTTAGACCGTCTCTTGTATCTGCTGGTTCTGCTGGGGTAACTATATCGACTGGATCTAACACTATAGAAGTCATGGAATTGTGTACTAATACCAATTCAAATAGAGAGACTGTTTGTTCTTTTGTGGACAGTTCCGTATCTAATACTTATGCTAAAGATATTGTGGTTAATATATCAGGCTTTCCTATTTCTGAAGATGAAACTTCTGTATTAAATAAGGGTTTATCATACTGCCCTTGCAATAATTGTAATTTTTTTTAATTGCACAAAGATCTGTTTAGATTTTTCAGAAACATCAGATTGAAAACTCTTTATTTTGATAGAGATATGGGAACTGCTATTAAGATCTGTAATAAGTTGGATTTAAAACAAGTGGGTTTAAGAAACTAGAGCTCTTGTATGCCTAATCAGAACAATCAGTGTTGAAACATTTGTAAATTTGGTATTAAGTGATATTGATTTACTTAAACAAAAATTGGAAAAGGATAAAATGGCTAGCAAGGGGAGTAGTAAAGGTTATAATAAACTTCATGTTAAAAGAAATTATTCTGAAGTCCCTATTAAGTATAATAACTTTTCTAAGAAAGACTCTATAGCTTTAAAATCTCTTCAATCTAGAGACCACATCATATTAAAAAGTGCTGATAAAGGCAGAGCCATTGTTATTTTAGAAAAGGAATATTACGTTAATGAAATTAAAAGCCAATTAAATAATACTATGGTATACAGGAAGTTATCCTATGATCCTATTTTTTTAATTCAGAAAGAACTAGGTAAAATTCTACATTTGTGATCAATAACGGTATCATTGACAAAGATTTAGCAAAATTGTTAGAAATTAAACACTGTAAAACTCCCGTGATTTATGCTTTACCTAAAATTCATAAAATCATTTGGAACCCCCATGTTGCCCAATAGTCTCCAGTATTGGCTCAGTGTCTTCCAATATATAAATTTATTTAGATAAAGTTTTAAGACCTTTTGTTGAAAATTCAAGTTCATTTATCAAAGACACTAGTCATTTTCTGCTAAAAATTGAGGCTTTGGGTTTAAGCACTAGTAAATTTCTCCTTTTCAGCATTGACGTCGAAAGTTTGTATACTTCGATCACCCATATCAGTGGTGTGGGGGCTGTAAAATCTGTTTTAAGTAATAGTGGGGATTTTTCTATTGCTCAAATTGAGTTCCTTGTTTTATTATTGGAATTTGTTCTGTACTATAATTATTTCTTATTTCAGGATGTTTATTATTTACAGATACAAGGTACTGCTATGGGTTTCCTACGTCGCCCCCAATTATGCTAATTTATTAATGAACATGTTTTAAGAGAAATGTGTCTTTTCTAAATTTGATTTCATTCGATGTGGTGCCTGTTGGTGGCGCTACATCGATTATGTCTTTGGTATTTGGCTTGGAGACATTGGAACCCTTGTTTATTTTGTTAATGATTTAAACAGATCTACTACTCATTTAACATTTACTCTCACTTATAGTGAAAAGGAGTTGGTGTTTTTAGATACTAAAATGATCAAGTTTGGTGATTCCCTTAAGGTAGATATATTTAGGAAGCCTACAGATCGAAATAGCCTATTGCACTTTGATAGTGCCCATCCATTATCCCTTTTGAAAGCTTTACCGAGAAGTCAGCTATTGAGAGTTCAATGTATTGTCACTGATGAAAATCTATTTGATCTAAGATTGAGGGAAATGAGGGATCACTTCATTGAGAGAGGCTATCCCCAGACTCTTATTGAAAAAGAAATGGATGTTGTATCACACATTCCAAGAGAGAGCCTTTTTGGCCCAAAAAGGGACAAAAAGTCCAAGAGTCAGCGGATTGTCTTTGTCTCTGAGTTTAACTCTCAAAGCCACCTAATACAAAATATCATTAAAAAACATTGGGGAATTTTAAAACAATGTAATCCTAACATATTAGAATGTGCTGATGTACCTATGCCAGCCTTTAAAAGAGGGGTTAATATCCAACAAAAGCTAATAAGATCAGACATTGGGCCTACAAATGTGCTTGATAAACAAAGATATTTAACTGTTAAAAAGAATGGTTGTTTTCCCTGTCTTGGCTGTTCCTGCTGTGGAAATATGACCAAAGGGTCATCAATTTCTCATCCAAAATCTGGTAAAAGGTATAAAATTAATGGGTTCCATACTTGCAATACGTAATATGTGGTATATTTTGTTAAATGCCCTTGTGGGCGTGCCTATGTGGGTGAGACCACTCGCTCCATCAGAGACAGAATTATCGAACACAAGAGCTCTGTTAGAAACAACAATGTACTTGCTAATGTCTCATGTCATTTCTCAGAAATGAGACATGCTGTTAATCAGCTACATTTTCAGATCATTAAATTTGTCCCTAGACCAAGGAGGGGTGGTGACAGAAATTTATTATTGAAACAAAGGGAATGTTTTTGGATCTATGAATTAGGCACTACAGGGCCTGATGGTATGAATAAGGATTGGGATCTCTCTGTATTTTTATAAGAATATAAATGTATATTCCTGTTGATATATTTATATTCATTGATGTATTTTTGGATATTTTGTGATATTTTCCCTGTTCTTGCTGGTAATATTTTATATTGTAGATGTTTACATTTTTGGATATGTGAACTTATTAGAGTATAACTTTATAATTTTATATTTTTTCATTTTGTTTATATTTATAAAAAATATCTACATATGCTTCTGTTTTATGTTAAGTTCATCTAACACTGTTTTAAGGATTGCTTAGTGTTAAGTATATGAAATGGTTAACTTTGTGAATACTCATCACTGCCCTCTTGTGGCGGTAGGGTATATAAATTCACTTTGTATCAGTGTTCTTAATTGCATGATTAAGGGAGGTTTACTCTTGAAACGTTGCTACTTTGTTATGTTGGTGCTCAATAAATAATTGAATTCCACAGTTTGCTACCTACCTATCCTGGATTTTTGGACTCTATTTGGTCTTGGTGGTGGAGACCTGGTTGGCATGCAGTGGTCTGTTGTGCTGGACTGCTCCTGTTTATTATCATGCTAAAGTGATGTCAGCCATGCTAAATCTTCTCTGGTATATCTGTTTTACCATGGACTTGAAATATTAATTTGCATGCTATCATTAGCGCTAAACTGGGCCAAATTGTTTTAAATATTTACAAAGCTATATCAATTTACAATTATGTAAAACTAGGGTAACCATATTGCCGCTTTAAAAAGGGACACCTATAAAAAATACATATGTCAGGGTTCTTACACAAAATATTTCTTTAAACAGCCCTTAAAACAGATATATGTATTTTTCATGTGTCCCTTTTTAATGCGGCAAAATGGTCACCCTAAGTAAAACTCTTACGTTTAATTGACATTTTTCATTTTGGTCTTAAACAATACAATTCTATCATTCGGCTAGATTACGAGTTTTGCGGTAAGAGCTGCTCTGTAATAGCTTGCAAGTTATTGTCCCTGCTCACTTCCCTACAGTGCTGGTATTACAGATTTACAAAAACCTGCGTTAGCAGGCAATATTGCAGCGTAAAGCAAAATTGAGCTTCATACCGCACTCCAATACCAGCGCTGCTGAAAGCTGTGGTGAGCTGGTTTTAAGTGCTCGTGCACGATTTCCCCATAGACATCAATGGGGAGAGCTGGCTGAAAAAAAGTCTAACGCCTGCAAAAAAGCAGCGTAAAGCTCCGTAATGCAGCCCCATTGATACCTATGGGGAAACAAAATTTATGTTTACACCTAACACAAACCCCGAGTCTAAACACCCCTAATCTTACACTTATTAACCCCTAATCTGCCGCCCGACATCGCCGACACCTACATTATACTTATTAACCCCTAATCTGCTGCTCTGGACATTGCTGCCACTATAATAAAAATATTTACCCCTAAACCGCCGCACTCCTGCATCACAAACACTAGTTAAATATTATTAACCCCTAATCTGCCGCTTCTAACATCGCTGCCACCTACCTACATTTATTAACCCCTAATCTACCGCTCCCAACGTCGCTGACACTATACTAAATGTATTAACCCCTAAACCTAAGTCTAACCCTAACCCTAACATCCCCTAATTTAAATATAAATTAAAATAAATCAAAATAAAACCTACTATCATTACCTCAATAATTCCTATTTAAAACTAAATACTTACCTGTAAAATAAACCCTAAGATAGCTATAATATAACTAATAGTTACATTGTAGCTAGCTTAGGTTTTATTTTTATTTCACAGTTAAGTTTGTATTCATTTTAACTAGGTAGACTAGTTACTAAAAAGTTATTATTTACTAGCTACCTAGCTAAAATAAATACAAGTTTTACTGTAAAATAAAACCTAACCTGCCTTACACTAACACCTTACCTTACACTACAATTTAATCAATTACATTAATTAAATACAATTACCTAAATGACAAAACAAAAAAACACTAAATTACACAAAATAAAAAAGAAATTATCAGATATTTAAACTAATTACACTTAATCTAATAGCCCTATCAAAATAAAAAAAGCACCCCCAAAATAAAAAAAACCCTAGCCTAAACTAAACTACCAATAGCCCTTAAAAGAGCCTTTTGCAGGGCATTGCCCAAAAAAATCAGCTCTTTTAATTGTAAAAAAAATACAAACATCCCCCCAACAGTAAAACCCACCAGCCACACAACCAACCCCCTAAATAAAATCCTAACTAAAAAAACTAAGCTCCCCATTGCCCTGAAAATGGCATTTGGATGGGCATTGCCCTTAAAAGTGCAGTTAGCTATTTTTCCGCCAAAAATCCCTAATCTAAAAATAAAACCCACTCAATAAACCCTTAAAAAACCCTAAGATCCACTTACAGTTTTTGAAGACCCAACATCCATCCTCAACGAAGCCGGCAGAAGTCCTCAACAAAGCGGCAGATGTCTTCATCCAACCGGGCAGAAGTCTTCATCCAACCGGGCAGAAGTCTTCATCCAGACGGCATCTTCTATCTTCATCCATCTGGCGCGGAGTGGGTCCATCTTCAAGACATCCGCCATGGAGCATCCTCTTCTCTTGATGTCTAACGAAGAATGACGGTTCCTTTAAGTGACGTCATCCAAGATGGCATCCCTTGAATTTCAATTGGCTGATAGAATTCTATCAGCCAATCGGAATTAAAGGTGAAAAAATCCTATTGGCTGATGCAATCAGCCAATAGGATTTAGCTTCAATCCTATTGGCTAATCCAATCAGCCAATAGGTTGGTTGTGTGGGTGTTGGGTTTTACTGTTGGGGGGTTGTTTGTAATTTTTTTTTACAGGTAAAAGAGCTGATTTCTTTGGGGCAATGCCCCGCAAAAGGCTCTTTTAAGGGCTATTGGTAGTTTAGTTTAGGCTAGGGTTTTTTTTTATTTTGGGGGGGCTTTTTATTTTGATAGGGCTATTAGATTAGGTGTAATTAGTTTAAATATCTGATAATTTCTTTTTTATTTTGTGTAATTTAGTGTTTTTTTTTGTCATTTAGGTAATTGTATTTAATTAATGTAATTGATTTAATTGTAGTGTAAGGTTAGGTGTTAGTGTAAGGCAGGTTTGGTTTCATTTTACATGTAAATTTGTATTTATTTTAGCTAGGTAGTTAGTAAATAGTTAATAACTATTTAGTAACTATTCTACCTAGTTAAAATACAAACTTGCCTGTAAAATAAAAATAAACCCTAAGATAGCTACAATGTAACTATTAGTTAAATTGTAGCTAGCTTAGGGTTTAATTTACAGGTAAGTATTTAGTTTTAAATAGGAATTATTTAGGTAATGATAGTAGGATTTATTTAGATTTTTTAATTATATTTAAGTTAGAGGGTGTTAGGGTTAGACTTAGGTTTAGGGGTTAATAAATTTAGTATAAAGGCGGCGACATTGGGGGTGGCAGATTAAGGGTTAATAAATGTAGGTAGGTGGCGGCGATGTTAGGTGCGGCAGATTAGGGGTTAATAATATTTAACTAATGTTTGTGATGCGGGAGTGTGGCGGTTTAGGGCTTAATATGTTTATTATAGTGGCGGCAATGTCCAAAGCGGCAGATTAGGAGTTAATAATTTTGTTTTATCATTTGCGATGGGTTACGGTTTAGGGGTTAATAGGTAGTTTATGGGTGTTAGTGTACTTTGTAACACTTTAGTTATGAGTTTTATGTTACAGCTTTGTAGCGTAAAACCCATAACTACTGACTTTCAGTTTACAGTATGGATCTTGGTGGTATAGGATGTACCGCTCACTTTTTGGCCTCCCAGGCAGACTCGTAATACTGGTACAAAGGAAGTCCCATTGAAAAAGGACTTTTTGAAAGCTGCGATAATTACATTGCGTTATGGACAAAAAAATGTGCGGTGCCCCTAAACCTGCAAGACTCGTAATACCAGCGGTAGTGAAAAAGAGCCTTAACGCTGATTTTTCACTCATACCGCAAAACTCGTAATCTAGCCGATAATTAATTACAGTAGGAATTATTAATTTAGAATACAATATTTTAGGATTCAATATATATTATATGATTTTATTGAATATGTGTGTGTTTTACAAGCTTTAAATGTGCTTCACATTCTAAAAACACCAGTTGAAAAGGGCTTTTGTGTCTTTACATCTAGGAGGAGTTGTTGAGATTTTGAGCCTATTAACGGCCATACCAAAAGCTTTTACAGAGATAGTAGATAATTTGTAAATGTAAATCTTAAACATATCAGACAAGTCTAAACATTTTTAAAACAATTTACCAGTCTCTCAAAAAAAAAATATTTAGTAGCTGTCAAGGTATATATTACAGGCGGCCATTCATGCCACTCAGATCTTTTTGTATCTGGATTGATTCTAGTGAAAGATCATCACACTAAGAGCTGTGCAAATCCAGATCTTAGTGTGTGGGACTTTCACTAGAATCACTCTGTCTATGAAAAGATCTTAATGGCACGAGCAGCTGCCTTCTTCCATATTTGCATCCTCACAAAGGATCTGAATGCCCATTCCTAGTACATATGATGTAATACACTCCCCACGCATAACAAAGTAGTCAAATTTCTTAAGTACCAGTTATTGAAAAGATTCAGGGCATACATACCCTTCTGATGAAGTGGTCTATATACCTTGACATTTTACAATATGTTTCATTTGGGTATTATCTAATAAATCTGACTATTTTGTGATGCCCAGTGAGTGCTAATATTGTGGTTCTACTTATATATTTATAAATAGATAGATAGATAGATAGATAGATAGATAGATAGATAGATAGATACACTCTAGCTCTATTAATAGGTAAACATTAGTGGATGTAAAAACAGATTATTTTTTTTTGTTAGAACTATGTGTAATTGTTTGAAAAAACAAACAAAACAGTTGTGAACTATATGCAGTAGAAAGCCCAATGATTGAAAATATGGACATCATCATTTGTCAAGGTCATGGATCACATAGACTTCGAATCGTATTCGTAATGTATATAGGCAGGGCATTTTAATATGGTATTAGTTACAATTCACTGAACTAAATTGTTTTGATTATTTTAATGCAACATTTTTGACAACCTACAAAAAATTGTACCTGTTCAAAAAGAGATTGGTTTAGACAGAACCATACAGAAAATCAGACACTTAGAATAAAGGATGCTATGGTTAATGAGGAAAAATGGAGAACACAGAGATAAGATTCTTTCTTTTGATTAGAAGAAGCCTGCATGAAATGGAGACATAAGGCTATTTTAAATAAAATATAAGTATTAATATCGACTCTCATTTTGAATAGATTTCAGATAAAAAAGAAGGCTGAAAAATACATAATCTAAGCAATCTGGCAAGTAATGATTTCCCACAAAATAGTTCATTATTTTTTATTTTATTTTTTTAAACAAAAAATAAAAATACAAGCAATATAGGAATAAGCTTAATTAGGTTTTATGTACTACATACATATCTTGCTGTGTACTGTAGTTCTAGTGAAGAACTTGGCAAGAAAGAAGTGTGCTTCTAAATGCTGTATTTGATCTATTTTCACATAACAAGAGATGAAAAGAATTAATCTTAAGAAGAATAGAATAGTTGGAGCAAGTGGACCGCATGAAGTCACTTCTGTAAAGTTTTTTTATTTTATTCTTAAAAAGAACAAACTGGTAAATATTTTCTCTGCAGGAGATAAACTAATTCATTGAGAAATGAGCTCACCTCTAAGGGTTTCAGGAAAACAACAATTCCTTAGAACTAATTTATTGAGCATTACATACTCAGGCATAAGATATAATAATTTATTGTACAATATCCAAGTAGCAGAGGAATAATTTTTCACTAAAACATTTTCCATGATAGAATACACATTTAGGCATACAAAGCCACTTCAAGTATGCCTTTGCTACAAATTAATTAGCAAACTAATAAAGAAGGATTTTTTTTTTCATTTTATATACAGTATTCTGTATTTTTTAAATGTGACTGTTACCAGGCAATTGACCACTGGTGTATATTATTTCACTATTTGAATGATCAGTACTTACAAAGTACATCATTATTAATTAATTTATTGTGAATATTATGTATACTACTTTACCTTTATTCCATTATCTTAGCATTTTTAACAATATTTATTCCTTGATTGTGCTATGGTAATTATTAGCAAAATGTAGTATAGTTTATATAAATAATGGCAATGCTAAACTTTAGCAAATTGTAGTGTACACAGTGTTTTTTTTTCATTTATATTTAATATCTTCTAATGTATCAGAGCTTTCCAGACATTAGTAAAAAGTAAATTGAGTTAAATTGACATTTTTTGTATCATGTGAAGGGTAGAAAAACTACCCTGTAATTAATTAAAATTACATCATACCACTAATTCCATCCTCTAAAGGACAAGAAAGATTCATAATATCTCACAGTCCTGAGAGTGTCAGGGGCATAACTGTGTGGTTGCTTGCACCATAATATTAGGTATTCAGCAAATTATACACAGCATCATTCTTATTTCTTTTTTAAATCTTCAAAGTCATTTTATTACAGCACCTTACAGCTCAGTACATACAAAGCGATCTTCCGGGCTCACAAGCCCTTAATTATGCTAGTGAGCCAGAAACATTGCATTACATGTACTGAGCTATACGATGCTCTAATAAAATGATTTTGAAGATTTAAAAAGAAAGAAGAAGGATTCTGTGTATAATTTGCTAAGTTTATTTGAGGGCATTGCATTACATAACACACTCTTTCAGATGGTCTCATGTAACACTTTACCGCAATGGTCTTATACCAATGTTAGCATTATATGATTCACAAGACTCAACTCATAGAACTCTAGTTTCCCAACCCTCTCCCTAAGAGCCCCATGTCAAAATGTCTTTATGAAAACAAAAATTAAGAATTATACACTACTGTGGGGTCCCAAGGCACAGTAAGACCCATGCTACACTCTCCTACAGGGCTAGAGCTATGGGTCATGAGTGCATTTATTCCAGGATGGCTATAATATATTAATATGTATCCAAATTCTTGATTGTCTACAAATCTCAAGCCATATACCAATCCAATAGCGTTTGTTGTCTAAAAATGTTATGTCCAGTTAGGACCTTTTAGGCTTTACTTTGTGTGTATCCTATCAGCCTTTATAGTTCAATGTTGGTAAATTTGTTTAATTTCTAAATAGTGTTCTTTCATGTCCATGTTATACATTTGTTGAGTTTATTGCCCTCTTAACTATACTGAATTACATTTTCACACTTTCTTCCCTTAATAGTAATAGGCATCTTATTACAACCCACTGATTTCTATTTACTTGAAGAATAAAAATGTACTTTTGACTGTACACACATCTTGTGTTTGAGTTACCCTGGATTTATGACATTACCCCTTGCTTTGTCAGATACATGAAGAGTTCACTTAGTAAAGATAAATAATTATTTTTACTTTATCAGGGACAAAAGTAATTTATTTCATACAATATTATTTGCTGCTTATAATTAAATATACTGTTAGTGTTAAAAAATAGCTTTCCTGTCCCTCATTTCCAAGTTAAAAGAAAATTAAATACAGTTAAATTACATAAAAAAATCAATACATGTAAAAAGGCAATGTAAAAACACTTCAAAATGCCCTTCTTTCGCAACGTCCCTCTGTATCAGTTATTAGTGAATCACAGACTCATTACTGTATAAGCTGTAAACTCTTCAACATTCACATTAGGAGCTGATGACTCTGAAAGAGTTTTCACAGTTTTATCATTTGTTAGTGGATTTTTTTTATTCCATACTCTATCTAAACCATTGAACTTTAATTTTGACTTGTGTCGCTTTAACCCCTTGACCCTATAGGATATATATATATATATATATATATATATATATATATATATATACGACATGCGGTATCTGCCCTCATATGGTAACAAAGCATGATTAGTGCTGCGTTACCATATGAGTTCAGATTGCCATACCAGCAACCACTCAGGTGGAGGCTAAGAGATGGAGTCCCCGTGGTGCCTGAGGGATAGTAAATTATTTTAGATAGTAAATTATTAAATCTGTCTTGCAGTTTACTTCTCTCAAACTCTTTTCTCAGAGGCCAAGAACAAACTGAGTGGGGAGAGGAGTTGGGAGGGATTAAAGCTCTTGTGAGGGTTCTTGACTTCTTCCTAGTGGCATTGACTGGGCAGTGTACATTTTAAAAATAGCATATGTTCACATTTGCAAAGTGAACATTTTATAAGTGAGGCAATAATTTTAGAATTATACAAGAATTACACTCATTACTCACCACACTGCTGTTTACTAACTAACAAACTGCCTATTGACATCTGATTTGGAATGCTGAGTTAACCTACTCTCTCTTCTGCTCTCAGGTATTTGAATTGAGCCCCTGCATCAAATCCAGCTACTTCCCCTGCTATTGTGTCATTTGTACTCCAAATCTCTCTTTCTGGTATGTGAATTGAGCCCCTGCATCAAATCCAGTTACTTCCCCTGCTATTGTGTCATTTGTACTCCAAGTCTCTCTTTCTGGTATGTGAATTGAGCTCCTGCATCAAATCCAGCTACTTCCCCTGCTATTGTGTCATTTGTACTCCAAGCCTCTCTTTCTGGTATGTGAATTGAGCCCCTGCATCAAATCCAGTTACTTCCCCTGCTATTGTGTCATTTGTACTCCAAGTCTCTCTTTCTGGTATGTGAATTGAGCCCCTGCATCAAATCCAGCTACTTCCCCTGCTATTGTGTCATTTGTACTCCAAGTCTCTCTTTCTGGTATGTGAATTGAGCCCCTGCATCAAATCCAGCTACTTCCCCTGCTATTGTGTCATTTGTACTCCAAGTCTCTCTTTCTGGTATGTGAATTGAGCCCCTGCATCAAATCCAGCTACTTCCCCTGCTATTGTGTCATTTGTACTCCAAGCCTCTCTTTCTGGTATGTGAATTGAGCCCCTGCATCAAATCCAGTTACTTCCCCTGCTATTGTGTCATTTGTACTCCAAGTCTCTCTTTCTGGTATGTGAATTGAGCCACTGCATCAAATCCAGCTACTTCCCCTGCTATTGTGTCATTTGTACTCCAAGTCTCTCTTTCTGGTATGTGAATTGAGCCCCTGCATCAAATCCAGCTACTTCCCCTGCTATTGTGTCATTTGTACTCCAAGCCTCTCTTTCTGGTATGTGAATTGAGCCCCTGCATCAAATCCAGTTACTTCCCCTGCTATTGTGTCATTTGTACTCCAAGTCTCTCTTTCTGGTATGTGAATTGAGCTCCTGCATCAAATCCAGCTACTTCCCCTGCTATTGTGTCATTTGTACTCCAAGCCTCTCTTTCTGGTATGTGAATTGAGCCCCTGCATCAAATCCAGTTACTTCCCCTGCTATTGTGTCATTTGTACTCCAAGTCTCTCTTTCTGGTATGTGAATTGAGCCCCTGCATCAAATCCAGCTACTTCCCCTGCTATTGTGTCATTTGTACTCCAAGTCTCTCTTTCTGGTATGTGAATTGAGCCCCTGCATCAAATCCAGCTACTTCCCCTGCTATTGTGTCATTTGTACTCCAAGTCTCTCTTTCTGGTATGTGTATATGTATATTAAGCACATCAATTTAGGTTGTTAAAATTAAGTCCTGCATTAATTGTAATGTTATTCCCAATGTCTTACTTCTAATGTTTAGCTAATTGCCATGTGATGTTCAATCCTTATCAATACTTGCTATTATTCTAAAATGTGTAGCTGTCTTATGCCATAGTTTTAACCTCCTCCAAATTTTATTGTCTGTTTACTTAACTCATCTCACCCTGACCAGACAAAAATCTAACATTCCAATTGGCCTTTCCAATTGTCTTTGATTAGCAATCAACTAAATTTACTGCTCTGTCTGGTTATATTCCACACTAGTTTGGGAGGTGCATTGCACATTGGTGGGTGCATTGCCTGGGCAGTGTACATTTTAACAATAGCATATGTTCACATTTTCAAAGTGAACATTTTATAAGTGAGGCAATAATTTTAGAATTATACAAGAATTAAGTGAACATTTTATAAGTGAGGCAATAATTTTAGAATTATACAAGAATTAAGTGAACATTTTATAAGTGAGGCAATAATTTTAGAATTATACAAGAATTGAACAAGGATTGGGCAAGGGGCAAGACACAAGGCAAGTACTCCTTTTTGCTACATCTTGTCTCTATAACAAACTACATTACTCAATTACTCCTTCTCCCTCTCCACCTGCACTGTTCATTAGCCCATCTCTCTTAAACTCACCTTACTTTTGTACTCATGAACTTTACCTACTCCTAAACACTCTCTCTCCCCCCTGTACTTCAGCCCAAAAACAGTCTCACTACTGCAAATCTGCTTCTCATCTCCTTATTTCCTTTCCTCAGACACCCCTGCCCTCATTCTTGGTGACTTTAACATCCCTCTTGACAATCTCACTGCCTCCTCTGCAAAACAACTTCTTCAACTCACTTCCTCTTCCGGCCTGTCACAATGGACTGACTCTCTCACTCACAAAGATGGTAATTCCCTTGAACTGATTTTCACCTTTCGATGCACTATCTCAAATTTAACAAACTCCCCTTTTCCTCTCTCTGACCACCATCTCCTAACTTGCAACATCACTTCCCTACCTACAACTCCCCCTCCCTCTACCCCTCACACCAAACTTCACAGAAGCACTACGTCTGTCTGCAACAGTTCACTAGCTCTCTCAAACCTCTCCTCTCATCCATCATCTCCTTTTCCTGCTCTGACCAATATATCTGCCACTATAACTCCACCCTTACATCGATCATTGACAATCGGGCCCCTCCAACCATAGCTCTGAAACCACACTCTCATCCTCAGCCCTGGCATACTCCTCTGACACGGCACCTACGCAGATGTTCCCGTACCGCTGAGTGACACTGGAGGAAATCTTGGAGTTCAGCTGACTTTCTTCACTACAAGTTCATCCTGAACTCCTACTACTCTGCCCTTAATCTCTATAAGCAACAATACTTCTATAATCTCATCTCTACCCTTTCCTCTAACCCAAAACGTCTGTTCTCCACGTTCAATATTCTTCTCTGCCCACCCCCACCCCCCACCTCTTAATACAACCTCTCTCAGCTCAAGATTTTGCCAGCCACTTCAAAAATACAATTGACTCCATCAGAAGTGAAATCAGCTCTCAACATATTACCAATCTCCCACCCCCTCAAAAGCTCACAATCATTCAAAACCCAAATATAAAAAATGCAGTTCTTTTGCCCCTGTTAACAAGGATGAATTTTCTGCCCTTATACTGTCCTCCCACCTCACTACCTGTCCCCTTGACCCCATGATCTCACAGCTACTCCCCTCCCTCTCTTCTACCCTCACCCCCATACACACACACATTTTCAACCTCTCCCTCAGCACTGGTATATTTCCCTCATCTCTAAAACATGCACTGGTCACACCTATCCTCAAAAAAACCTTCCCTCGATCCAACCTCCCCATCCAACTACCGCCCTATTTCCCTACTCCCTCTTGCCTCAAAGCTCCTAGAAAAGCTAGTATTCACACGTCTATTCCATTTCCTTACACTAAACTCTCTTCTTGACCCACTGCAATCTGGATTTCGTCCCCATCACTCTACAGAGACAGCAATTGTCAAGGTCAACAATGACCTACTTACAGCAAAATCCAAAGGCCACTTCTCTCTGCTTATCCTCCTTGACCTGTCTGCAGCCTTTGCCACTGTTGACCACCCTCTTCTGCTCCAAACCCTCCAATCCTTCGGCATCTGTGACACAGCTTTTTCGTGGTTCTCTTCCTATCTAACTAACCATACATTTAGTGTAGCCTATTCCGGAGCATCCTCTGCCCCATTACCACTTTCTGTTGGAGTACCTCAAGGCTCTGTCCTCGGTCCCCTTCTCTTTTCAATCTACACGTTACCATTAGGTTCCTTAATAAAGTCCCATGGGTTTCAATATCATTTTATGCTGATGACACTCAAATCTACCTCTCTGCACAGAACCTACCTCCTTCCTTACTAACCCGTGTCACTAACTGTCTTTCTCATATCTCATCTTGGATGTCCTGTCACTACCTTAAGCTAAATCTCTCCAAAACTGAACTACTTATTTTTCCCCCTTCTTCCAATGTCTCCACCCCCAAAATGTCTATAACTGTTGATAATTCCATTATTACTCCTACCCCGCATGCCCGATGTCTTAAGGTCACACTTGACTCAGATCTTTCCTTCACTCCTCACATTCAGTCCTTGGCTAAAGCCTGCAGTTTCCACCTTAAAAACATTGCTAAAATTAGACATTTCCTTACACAAGATACAACTAAGATTTTAATCCACTCTCTCATCCTTTCAAGCCTCGACTACTGCAACTCCGTCCTCTCTGGCCTACCTAGCTGCCGCATAGCTCCTTTACAATCCATTATGAATGCCTCTGCAAGGCTCATCTTCCTTATTCGTCTATCTTCATCTGCTGCGCATCTCTGCTAATACCTTCACTGTCTTCCTCTTGCCTCTAGGATTAAACACAAAATCCTCACTCTGACATACAAAGCTCTCAATTGCACTGCTCCCCCCTACATTTCAGAACTTGTCTCCAGATACTCTCCCTCCCGTCCCCTTCGATCAGCTCAGGATCTCCTCCTCTCCTCCTCTCTTGTTACTTCCTCACATTCCCGTCTACAGGACTTCTCCAGACTGGCCCCCATCTTGTGGAACTCCCTGCCTTGCTCCACAAGACTCTCCCCTAGTTTTAACAGCTTCAAGCGCTCCCTAAAAAAAATCTACTATTCAGGGATGCTTACAACCAACACTAACCTTCCCTAACTCCATTGCTTTCCCCTTGAACCCCTTACAATGTAAGCCTATGAGCCCAGCTGTTTGCAGATCGCCTTCATAAGAGCCGACTACAACAGTGAAACTCTCGGCAGGGCCCTCTACCCACTTGATTCCTGCAAAAGCTATCCTGTATATTGACTATGTTTACAGCGCTGTGGAATCTGTTGGCGCTCTACAAATACCTGATAATAATAATAATAATTATAATAATAATTATAACAGACAGGGACACTGACACTGTGTTACTCTCTGTAACAATTTCCTTCAGTGCCGATGTGAGGTGCGGGAGGAAAGGAGGAAGGTGGGTGGGTGGCACAGAGGTGGAGGGGGGAGGGAGAAAGGGAGAGAGGACTTATGCTACAGAAAATAAAGTTTGAAGGGAAAGGGAGCAAAGGGATGCTACACTACAGAAAAATGGGGAATCGGGGTGGGGGGACCCTACTTTGGTGATAGCAGGGATAGGAGGGACTGCTACACTACAAAAAATAAAAAATAAATAAAATGAAAAAATGCATACCTAAATTCAGTCCTGGCAGACATCTGCCAGTGCCTAAGATGGTGGACACCATTAGGAGGGTTAGATAGGTGTTTAGGAGAGATCAGGGACATGGGATGGTAAGGGGGGACCCTACACTGCAGAAAATATATACATATAGAAAATGAATGCAAAAATAAAAGCCCTAAAACTGGACTGTATGCCAGTTCCTATGATGGTGGTAAGAACTATAGGTGGTGGTGGTGGGGGGGGGGTGTTTGGGAGATGTCAGTTGGGAGGGTAATCCTTACTCTAGAATACTACAACCCTTGCCAGCTAACAAACTAACCCCTTCACTAACCCCTTCACTGCCTGGAATTTTAAAATATGGCACGCAGCTGCAATTAGTGGACCTCTAATTACCAAAAGCAATGGCAAAGCTACGCATGTCTGTTATTTCTGAACAACAGGGACCCCAGAGAAACTTTTACATTTCTATTTGTGCTAACGTCACAAGCAAATGTAAGTAATTTCAGTGAGAACCCCAAAGTTTGTGAAAAAGTTAACAATTTTTTTTGAATGATCACATTTGGCAGCAATACAGTGGCATGAAATATACCAAAATTTGTCTAACTCAATACCTTAGCCTGTCAAAAAATATATAGTTTTCATAGGGAAAGAAAAAAGAACAAGGCTTTATTTATGTTTAATTGGAGTGAAAGCAAAAATGCAAAAAATTTACTGGTATTTGGGCATTTTTCTCTGAAATGGTAGTAAAGTGGTATTGTAAAACTTTCTGAAAATGCCATAAAACATGTTGGGATCTGTGCTTATCCTAAAAGGGCTAATTAAGTAAAAAGAGTTTGCATAAACAATTGCTGGCAAGTATTTTAAAATATTTTTCAAAAGCAAAATTAGTTATATAGCCATGCTGTCTGGAGTTGTCTGATCCATCCCCCTTATCAGTTTTTAGCATCAGAAACACAGGCATTCTATTTCAACTGAGTTCACAGCAGCTTATTTGCTTCTAGGCATGCTCCAGCAGATAATAAGTGTTAAAGTCTTACATTCTCCCACATGAAAGGTGTATATATAGATTCAGCCATAAAATAAATTTTGTGGGGAGAATTTGAGCTGTACAATTCGAAAAGAATTGGGATGCATGTCTTGTTTACACTTTTTATTTTCTCTTGTGTTTGTATCAGCTGACACAAAAAATTGCAATGCTCTTATTTATATAAATGTTTGCTAAATTTATTAAACTTAAAAGCAATAGGTAGCGGGAATGTAGCTATATCCTTTTTATCTCATACAATTGTGAATGACTTCAGAGGTACTTATAAATGCAAGACTATACAAACAAGAAGTCCAGCTTTGCCGCTTAATTATACAGCATCCCATAGTCTCTGAATGAAAGCAAATCCTACAACAGACATTACTACCTATCAAAATAGACATCAGAGGGATCTTTCATGTTCCCAAATCTCTCCCTAAACAGCATCATGCCTGTGAGTGTATACCACACCTAATTATCAGCATTGCTTTTACCAAATGTATTTTGATATTTACTATGAAGGGATTTGGTGTACACTGGAGGATTCTATTTACTACACACATTCTCCCAATGTGTTTTGCACTACAAAGCTCTATTTATTCAATGAATATATTCTTTTTATATTGAACTGTGTTGGAAGACTGTGTTTTTAAAAATGTCATACTCTTTTAGTACTTTGCAGTTATCTGTTTCACATTACCACTTTACCATGCAAGTATATCCATGGATAAAACTGATCATTTTACTGACTTTAAATATCAGTAAGTCATTCATTTTAAATTGAGGTCTTTTTTTTTTTTTTACTCAAGTGAAATTATTTTGCCCTTTAGTTTTTCAAGGGTCATGCAACATTTTATAATACATGTTCATATTCTATTTTGCTTCCTTTCTTTTTAATTTAATATGTTGGTTTTCTGATTCTGAAAACTGAAAGAGCACACGCAGAAATTCCTAATTTCTTAATGCTGCTACATATATGTCCCTAATTGGCTTTAGCAAAGGAGATAAGACAAGAAACTGTAAAATAATGCATGATTTCCTAACAAAATGACAGTGGTTAGCATTATCTCCTCCAGTAAAAATACAGATTGACAGCTCCAGATAAGGCAAATAGTGAAGGGAGTTTGTAAACTAAAAAAACAATTGCAAAACAAACTAAGTACAAATGTAATCAGACATTTTTCATGCTTCTCTGGTATGTTAATTTATATACAGAAAAGTCTTAAAATTACAGGGTGATATATGTCTTTAAACCAGGTTATAATCCAACATATTTAAACTCATCCTCTTGCTTTTAAGACTGCCTTTCCAAAAGTTGAATGAGTAATAAAACCATAGTAATGATGAAAACTAATATCCTGTAGATAGACAAACTTCATTCATCCCCCCCTTCTCAATATCTTTTTGGATCAGCAGCAAGTGATACTCGCTGTTCTCAAAGCCACTGAAGCAAAGAGATGGTCTTTCACTTGACTAAACATCTCTGGAAGAATCTCAGAATTATTTCATCACACCTTTTGCATCTTTGTTCAATGTTCCAAAATAATTAGAGCATGGATCCTTGTCAAAAGGCCTTTTTTTTTTTTTTAAATAAAAAGTAATTCAGTAATTCACATGTAGTCAAGTGTTTTAAATACAACAAATCAAAAATGTAATTAACGGACCAAATAGTAAAAAGATTTCTTTTTGACCTTTAAATTTGATTTTAATTGTGTCATTTTCATTTCTGATAAAAAATTGTATATATTTAAATACATTTAAACTTATTTTTTAATAGTAATAATAATTATTATTATTATTATTATTATTAATAATAATAATAATAATAATAATAATAATAAAAAGAAGAATATATTGTATTTTAAAATATTTATATCTTGCAGTGAGGATTTAGGTTGTGTTAATCTAAAGACTGCAATGTGGTTTGCATTACAAATATAGCAAAAAACATTACGGTCAATAAGAAGGTTAAACTGTGGCAAAGATATTAAACATTCATTAAACATTGTATTGTCAGTTTAATGTATCTATGTGTTCCATTCTTTTCTGATTTCTACATTATAGGAAAAAGTCAGTGCAAGGACAACACAGAATAAATCCCACAAGACAGTACAAGCCCCTGAAATGAATCTATCATTGCCAGTTGATAAAACACAGCAGAAATTTCAATAATGCATTTGGAAAAATATTTTCTTAATGTTTAGTAACTCTGTATCCAGCTAGTGACTTTTATACTGTAAACTATATGTGATAAAATTTCTATTTTAAATTAAGTAAATATATGTATTTCTATGTGTATGGATATAATGCACCATTATTGTGTTCCTGTTTTTTATGGCCTCTATTAAACTAAATTAAAAAAATATTCAAAATTCAGAGGAAAGGCGAGCTCGTTATATTTTTATTATTGGCGTAAATAGTCTTGTCAACAAAATTCAGATGTTTGCTTATTAGAGAGAGGCCTAAAGCTATAAATGCCCTAGGTGTAAGGGCAATGCCAAACATGTTCTTACTTTTCTGCAAATGATTTATTAAATTAGCGTGGCTGGCTACTGGCTTAAGGAAACATGAGCAACTGCCATAACATGCTCACAGGAAGGTGCATCACTAACTGACGTTCAGTAAGGCAGTAAGAACCTCTCCAAATAAGTTATTCAATTTGCTTTTGGCTTTCTGATTAAAACGATTTGCTAAAAGTCTGTAATGCAGTGATGCATGTTTATAAGTGTTTGTTTTGGTGGCATATAAAAGAGTAATAAATGACTGATGAGGGTAAAACTGCTTTTTATCCAAAAGCTCACTGGCATGGTGAGAAATCATTGTTATGTAGGTGTCTCTCCTTCACATACAAAACCCTGCATAGTGAGATAAATATCTTTCAAATTAAAATTTGTGTATGCAACATTTTTATGGACCTCTCCCTACTAATGAGATATCTTAAATCATCTCACCTGAGCAGAGAGCTTTTAAATATCAGGCCCCTAGCGTTGTGTAAATTATTGAATACCACATTTTAAGAAGGATTTAACATAGACACAGATCAGGGAAAGCTCATGTTCTTCAGTAAGTAGTGAAAGAATTTTAGATCATAACAATAATGATTAATGGTATAACAACTTATTGAAAAAGGGAGATATGACAGTGTAATTAAAAAAAAAAAAATATCCGTCTGGCTCTGCTCCTTTTTCGTCATCAGTGACATCATGATCTTCTTGTGATCCCTGTAATTTTTCTATCTTCCTCGTAACTGGCTTTAGCGCATGCTCAATGTGCCTATTGTACTGAAGGGGAACTTTTTCACACAGGAACAAAAAAACTGTGAAAAGGTTCCCCTTCAGTAGCCTGATTTGTGGTACTTGCTGGTCAAATGGGGTTGTGGTAAATAATGTATTATTTTTCACGGGAACATGTGACTCCTAATGAAAAGGCAAATTACATTTTACTAAGACTCAGATTTTGACAAATCCTAGGACCCAGGAAGTAACGGCTCCTAAAGTTTTACTTCGGGCAGCTGTTTGTATTATATTGGTATATTACTTCCACGGCTCCTAATATGTAGGGTTGGCAACTCAATATTCTGCTATGTCCCCAACTTTAAAATAAACTGACACATTTCACCTGACACAGAATCTACAGAATAAAAAAAAATGAATGAATCACAACCTTAGCATGCATAGAAATCTTTATAGGCTTCTTTTCTCTAGTGTTGATTGTAAGGCATGCGAGGATCATGGGCAGAAAATGAGCAGCCTGAATGCAACAGGTATGTGTATTTGGGGAGAGCAAGGGTAGAAATCCCTGCTGGTTGTTAAATCTCCTGATTCAATTGTGATGTTTAGTCTGTTGCATTCAGGCTGCTCGTTTTCTGCCCATGATCCTCGCATGCCTATACCAATGTAATACAAACAGCTGCCCAAAGTAAAACTTTAGGAGCCGTTACTTCCTGGGTCTTAGTAAAATGTAATTTGCCTTTTCATTAGGAGTCAAATCAAATGTTCCTGTCAAAAATAATACATTATTTACCACAACCCCCCCCCCATACCCACCTTGTAATTCACTCACTACCCCCTCCGTAGGTGACCAGCCACTGACGGGCAGTGGTGCCAAAAGTAAGTGCTTTAACTTGAAAACGAAATATATGTAAAAACTGGGCTACATTTGTAAAAAATGATCTATGGAAACTTTATAGATATAACTTAAAACTATTTTGGGTTGACTGTCCCTTTAAGCCTCTTGGAGATAGTGAATTTAATCTATACAATACATCCAGGCTGCTTCTTTTTTAAGTAGAGCCCTGTCCAGGTTTCCTTCATGGTTATACATTATACCTTTATCATTGCCAATGCGTCTTAGGCTACCTGATTCCTGGTTATGATATTGCTAAAAGTGACAAGTCACACTTGTGTCTCTACCATGCTTTATGTCATCCCTGTGTTCTTATATTCTATCCTTGAAAAACATTTTGGTTTTTCCTACATAGAATGCAGTGTATGAACAATAAAGCAGGTAGACTACTCCGATTGATTTACAATTGATGAGTAATTAATAAATTAAATATTTTTTATTTCCTGTTGTAAAGTTGTCTGTCTTTACTACATGTTTACAATAGACACAGTTCCCACAGGGAAAACATCTTTTTGGAAGGGTCTTTTTAGAGATCCAGTCAGTAGGTGAGGGACTCCTAGAGAAAACACTACTGACCAATTTATATCTCAAATTTAGAGCACGTCGTTCAGTAAAAGGGGATAATCTCCTACAACATCAGCTATTTTATTTATCAGCAAGCAGATAGTGCCAATTATTGCAAAGAATATTACGAGTATGTGCCCAATGACTATTGTATTGCGTTATGATCCTTACTTTGCTGTCAGGTTCTTTTTTAATTTCGCCATACAGCAGATTTTCATGTGTCATTTCTCTAGTTCTTGCTAAAGAACCTTTAAGGTTTTTTTTTAAAGTAACCACGTCTTAAAAACCTATCAGTCATTTCTACTGCTTGTTTATCAAAACTGTTCCTAGTCGAACAGTTGCTTTTCAATCTCAAAAATTGGGCATATGGGATGCTTCTTTTTAAAGGGACAGAATGATTACTTGTTGCTTCCAATAAGCTATTAGTGGCAGTGGGTTTTCTAAAGTTCTATGTTAGAATATTACCAACTTTTTAAATTTTTACATCAAGAAATTACAATTGGTTAGCATCTACATTGCAAGTTAGAACAATGTTGTAATCATTATTGTTTAATACATCTACAATATGCTTAAGGGCTTCAACAGTGTCATTCCATAGGATGGACATATCATCCACATATCTTAGCCAAACCCCTACAGATGTCTGCACAATATGATTCAAGTTGTCAAAAACCTCCACCCAAATGTATACATGCATAAGTGGGGGCACAGACCGCCCCCATGGCCGTACCCATGGTTTATATACTTTTGAATCAAATTGGAAAACATTTTCCAAAACAAACCTAAGCAGGTTATTTACAAATTTGGTATGTTTCTTAAAGTTGCTTCCATGACTATCCAGAATTAGTTCTGAAGCTGCTATACCAACATTGTGGGAATGGATGAATACAATCATTCAACATCAAGGGAAACTAATAGAGTATTCTCCTCAAATGTAAGTTGGTCTAATTTCCTCAACAAGTCTGAAGTGTCTTTTACATATGTAGGTAGGGTCTGTACAAAAAGTTTCAAAAAGTATTCAACATAGGTACCAATATTTTCAGTCATACTACCAATACTAGAAAAATCGGACAACCTGGAAGATTCTTTGGATTCTTATGTAGCTTAGGGAGAATGTAAAAGTTTAATTAATGGAAAGTATACCAAAGCGCCAACTTGACGGAGGCTGGGTCTGGACCGATTACAATGATGTCAATTTTTACATAAACATTTTATTATTTCAACATTTTATTAAATAAATAAGTTAAAAAATTAAAAACATGGATCCATGAATAAACGAACAGATTTGTACAACAATAGCAGCTAAATGAGATAGTAAACATATATTGATAGAGCCAATTTAGCACTTAAAATGACAAACAATTGTTCCTAAAAATGTGTAATTCTGTTACAAATTACAAACTTCTCAAAAATGAATAAAGCTCTCAGTGCAGGCTTTGACTATGTGTTTAACACATAGTAGAAACCAGATGGGACATCAATGGAATTAAAACTAGTATACACTACCACAACACATGAAAATATGAGAATATTGAGGGATGGTGAGAAATATGTGGAGAAAAATAAATTGTGTTCTTCAACAATGGTGAAATAAGAACAAAAATACAAAATACAAAATAAAACACCACAAAATACAAAATTTGGCCAAATATCAAGAGTTGATGTGATGTGTTCAAATCGTGAATATAGCCAAAGCTGTAGATGTATATAGTCATATTTGGCCAAATTATCGGCTAGATTTAGAGTTTTGTCGGTAACGACCCACGTAGCTAACGCTGGCTTTTTTTCCCCCGCACCTTTTAAATACCGCTGGTATTTAGAGTTCACAAAAGGGCTGAGTTAGGCTCCAAAAAGGGAGCGTAGAGCATAATTTACCGCCATTGCAACTCTCAATACCAGCGGTGCTTACGGACGCGGCCAGCTTCAAAAACGTGCTCGTGCACGATTCCCCCATAGAAAACAATGAAGCAGTTTGAGCGGAAAAAAAACCTAACACCTGCAAAAAAGCAGCGTTCAGCTCTTAACGCAGCCCCATTGTTTCCTATGGGGAAACACTTCCTAAGTCTGCACCTAACACTATAACATGTACCCCAAGTCTAAACACCCCTAACCTTACACTTATTAACCCCTAATCTGCGCCCCCGCTATCGCTGACCCCTGCATATTATTATTAACACCTAATCTGCCGCTCCGTACACCGCCGCAACCTACGTTATCCCTATGTACCCCTAATCTGCTGCCCCTAACACCGCCGACCCCTATATTATATTTATTAACCCCTAATCTGCCTCCCTCAATGTCGCCGACACCTATCTACACTTATTAACCCCTAATCTGCCGACCGGACCTCGCCGTTACTATAATAAAATTATTAACCCCTAATCCGCCTCACTCCCGCCTCAATAACCCTATAATAAATAGTATTAACCCCTAATCTGCCCTCCCTAACATCACCAACACCTAACTTCAAGTATTAACCCCTAATCTGCTGTCCGGACCTCGCCGCTACTCTAATAAATGTATTAACCCCTAAAGCTAAGTCTAACCCTAACACTAAAACTCCCCTAAGTTAAATATAATTTTATTCTAACGAAATAAATTAACTGTTATTAAATAAATTATTCCTATTTAAAGCTAAATACTGTAAAATAAATCCTAATATAAATTATAATTATATTGTAGCTATTTTAGGATTAATATTTATTTTACAGGCAACTTTGTATTTATTTTAACCAGGTACAATAGCTATTAAATAGTTAATAACTATTTAATAGCTACCTAGTTAAAATAATTACAAAATTACCTGTAAAATAAATCCTAACCTAAGTTACAATTAAACCTAACACTACACTATCAATAAATTGATTAAATACAATACCTACAATTACATACAATTAAATAAACTAACTAAAGTACAAAAAATAAAAAAGAACTAAGTTACAAAAAATAAAAAAATATTTACAAACATTAGAAAAATATTACAACAATTTTAAACTAATTACACCTACTCTAAGCCCCCTAATAAAATAACAAAGCCCCCCAAAATAAAAAATGCCCTACCCTATTCTAAAATTAAAATAGAAAAGCTCTTTTACCTTACCAGCCCTTAAAAACATAATTTATGTAAGAACTTACCTGATAAATTCATTTCTTTCATATTAGCAAGAGTCCATGAGCTAGTGACGTATGGGATATACATTCCTACCAGGAGGGGCAAAGTTTCCCAAACCTCAAAATGCCTATAAATACACCCCTCATCACACACACAAATCAGTTTAACGAATAGCCAAGAAGTGGGGTGATAAGAAAAAAGTGCGAAGCATAAATATAAGGAATTGGAATAATTGTGCTTTATACAAAAAAATCATAACCACCACAAAAAAAGGGTGGGCCTCATGGACTCTTGCTAATATGAAAGAAATGAATTTATCAGGTAAGTTCTTACATAAATGATGTTTTCTTTCATGTAATTAGCAAGAGTCCATGAGCTAGTGACGTATGGGATAATGACTACCCAAGATGTGGATCTTTCACGCAAGAGTCACTAGAGAGGGAGGGATAAAATAAAGACAGCCAATTCCGCTGAAAAAAATCCACACCCAAAAATAAAGTTTAAATCTTATAAAGAAAAAAACTGCAAATATAAGCAGAAGATTCAAACTGAAACAGCTGCTTGAAGTACTTTTCTACCAAAGACAGCTTCAGAAGAAGAAAATACATCAAAATGGTAGAATTTAGTAAAAGTATGCAAAGAAGACCAAGTTGCTGCTTTGCAAATCTGATCAACCGAAGCTTCATTCCTAAATGCCCAGGAAGTAGAAACTGACCTAGTAGAATGAGCTGTAATCCTTTGAGGCGGAGTTTTACCCGACTCAACATAAGCAAGATGAATTAAAGATTTCAACCAAGATGCCAAAGAAATGGCAGAGACCTTCTGACCTTTCCTAGAACCGGAAAAGATAACAAATAGACTAGAAGTCTTTCAGAAATTCTTAGTAGCTTCAACATAATATTTCAAAGCTCTAACTACATCCAAAGAATGCAATGATTTCTCCTTAGAATTCTTAGGATTAGGACATAATGAAGGAACCACAATTTCTCTACTAATGTTGTTGGAATTCACAACCTTAGGTAAAAATTTAAAAGAAGTTCGCAACACCGCCTTATCCTGGTGAAAAATCAGAAAAGGAGACTCACAAGAAAGAGCAGATAATTCAGAAACTCTTCTGGCAGAAGAGATGGCCAAAAGGAACAAAACTTTCCAAGAAAGTAATTTAATGTCCAATGAATGCATAGGTTCAAACGGAGGAGCTTGAAGAGCCCTCAGAACCAAATTCAAACTCCAAGGAGGAGAAATTGACTTAATGACAGGTTTTATACAAACCAAAGCTTGTACAAAACAATGAATATCAGGAAGATTAGCAATCTTTCTGTGAAAAAGAACAGAAAGAGCAGAGATTTGTCCTTTCAAGGAACTTGCAGACAAACCTTTATCCAAACCATCCTGAAGAAACTGTAAAATTCTCAGAATTCTAAAAGAATACCAGGAAAAATGATGAGAAAGACACCAAGAAATATGTCTTCCAGACTCTATAATATATCTCCCTAGATACAGATTTACGAGCCTGTAACATAGTATTAATCACAGAGTCAGAGAAACCTCTTTCACTAAGAATCAAGCGTTCAATCTCCATACCTTTAAATTTAAGGATTTGAGATCCTGATGGAAAAAAGGACCTTGCGACAGAAGGTCTGGCCTTAACGGAAGAGTCCACGGTTGGCAAGAGGCCATCCGGACAAGATCCGCATACCAAAACCTGTGAGGCCATGCTGGAGCTACCAGCAGAACAAACGAGCATTCCTTCAGAATCTTGGAGATTACTCTTGGAAGAAGAACTAGAGGCGGAAAGATATAGGCAGGATGATACTTCCAAGGAAGTGACAATGCATCCACTGCTACCGCTTGAGGATCCCTGGATCTGGACAGATACCTGGGCAGTTTCTTGTTTAGATGAGAAGCCATCAAATCTATTTCTGGAAGTCCCCACATTTGAACAATCTGAAGAAATACCTCTGGGTGAAGAGACCATTCGCCCGGATGTAACGTTTGGCGAGTGAGATAATCCACTTCCCAATTGTCTATACCTGGGATATGAACCGCAGAAACTAGACAGGAGCTGGATTCTGCCCATACCAGAATTCAAGATACTTCTTTCATAGCCAGAGGACTGTGAGTCCCTCCTTGATGATTGATGTATGCCACAGTTGTGACATTGTCTGTCTGAAAACAAATGAACGATTCTCTCTTTAGAAGAGGCCAAGACTGAAGAGCTCTGAAAATTGCACGGCATTCCAAAATATTGATCGGTAATCTCAACTCCTGAGATTCCCAAACCCCTTGTGCTGTCAGAGACCCCCACACAGCTCCCGAACCTGTAAGACTTGCATCTGTTGAAATTACAGTCCAGGTCGGAAGAACAAAAGAAGCCCCCTGAACTAAACGATTTTGATCTGTCCACCACGTCAGAGAGTGTCGTACAATCGGTTTTAAAGATATTAATTGAGATATCTTTGTGTAATCCCTGCACCACTGGTTCAGCATACAGAGCTGAAGAGGCCGCATGTGAAAACGAGCAAAGGGGATCGCGTCCGATGCAGCAGTCATAAGACCTAGAATTTCCATGCATAAGGCTACCGAAGGGAATGATTGTGACTGAAGGTTTCGACAAGCTGATATCAATTTTAGACGTCTCTTGTCTGTCAAAGATAGAGTCATGGACACTGACTCAATCTGGAAACCTAAAAAGGTTACCTGTGTCTGAGGAATCAATGAACTTTTTGGTAAATTGATCCTCCAACCATGATGTTGAAGAAACAACACAAGTCGATTCGTATGAGATTATGCTAAATGTGAAGACTGAGCAAGTACCAAGATATCGTCCAAATAAGGAAATACCACAATACCCTGTTCTCTGATTACAGACAGAAGGGCACCGAGAACCTTCGTAAAAATTCTTGGAGCTATAGCTAGGCCAAACGGCAGAGCCACAAACTGGTAATGCTTGTCTAGGAAAGAGAATCTCAGAAACTGATAGTGATCTGGATGAATCGGAATATGCAGATATGCATCCTGTAAATCTATTGTAGACATATAATGCCCTTGCTGAAAAAAAGGCAGGATAGTCCTTACAGTTACCATTTTGAATGTTGGTATCCTTACATAACGATTCAATATTTTTAGATCCAGAACTGGTCTGAAGGAATTCTCCTTCTTTGGTACAATGAAGAGATTTGAATAAAACCCCAGTCCCTGTTCCAGAACTGGAACTGGCATAATTACTCCAGCCAACTCTAGATCTGAAACACATTTCAGAAATGCTTGAGCCTTCGCTGGGTTTACTGGGACACAGGAAAGAAAAAATCTCTTTGCAGGAGGCCTTATCTTGAAGCCAATTCTGTACCCTTCTGAAACAATGTTCTGAATCCAAAGATTGTGAACGGAATTGATCCAAATTTCTTTGAAAAAACGTAATCTGCCCCCTACCAGCTGAGCTGGAATGAGGGCTGCACCTTCATGTGGACTTAGGAGCTGGCTTTGATTTTCTAAAAGGCTTGGATTTATTCCAGACTGGAGATGGTTTCCAAACTGATACCGCTCCTGAGGATGAAGGATCAGGTTTTTGTTCCTTGTTGTGACGAAAGGAACGAAAACGATTATTAGACCTAAATTTACCTTTAGATTTTTTATCCTGTGGTAAAAAAGTTCCTTTCCCTCCAGTAACAGTTGAGATAATAGAATCTAACTGAGAACCAAACAATTTATTACCCTGGAAAGAAAGGGAAAGCAGAGTAGACTTAGAAGACATATCAGCATTCCAAGTTTAAAGCCATAAAGCTCTTCTAGCTAAAATAGCTAGAGACATATACCTGACATCAACTCTAATGATATCAAAGATGGCATCACAAATAAAATTATTAGCATGTTGAAGAAGAATAATAATGCTATGAGAATTATGATCTGTTACTTGTTGCGCTAAAGCTTCTAACCAAAAAGTTGAAGCTGCAGCAACATCCGCTAAAGATATAGCAGGTCTAAGAAGATTACCTGAACACAAGTAAGCTTTTCTTAGAAAGGATTCAATTTTCCTATCTAAAGGATCCTTAAAGGAAGTACCATCTGCCGTAGGAATAGTAGTACGCTTAGCAAGAGTAGAGACAGCCCCATCAACCTTAGGGATTTTGTCCCAAAACTCTAATCTGTCAGATGGCACAGGATATAATTGCTTAAAACGTTTAGAAGGAGTAAATTAATTACCCAAATTATTCCATTCCCTGGAAATTACTTCAGAAATAGCACTAGGGACAGGAAAAACTTCTGGAATAACTACAGGAGATTTAAAAACCTTATCTAAATGTAGATTTAGTATCAAGAGGACCAGAATCCTCAATTTCTAATGCAATTAGGACTTCTTTAAGTAAAGAACGAATAAATTCCATTTTAAATAAATATGAAGATTTATCAGCATCAACCTCTGAGACAGAATCCTCTGAACCAGAAGAACCATTATCAGAATCAGAATGATGATGTTCATTTAAAAATTCATCTGAAAAATGAGAAGATTTAAAAGACTTTTTACGTTTACTAGAAGGAGGAATAACAGACATAGCCTTCTTAATGGATTTAGAAACAAAATCTCTTATGTTATCAGGAACACTCTGAGTATTAGATGTTGACGGAACAGCAACAGGTAATGTAACAGTACTAAAGGAAATATTATCTGCATTAACAAGTTTGTCATGACATTCATTACAAACAACAGCTGGAGGAACAGATACCATAAGTTTACAGCAGATACACTTAGCTTTGGTAGCTCCAGCACCAGGCAGCGATTTTCCAGAAGTATCTTCTGACTCAGTTTCAACGTGGGACATCTTGCAATATGTAATAGAAAAAACAACATATAAAGCAAAATTTATCAAACTCCTTAAATGACAGTTTCAGGAATGGGAAAAAATGCCAGTGAACAAGCTTCTAGCAACCAGAAGCAATAAATAATGAGACTTAAATAATGTGGAGACAATAGTGACGCCCATATTTTTTAGCGCCGAAAATGACGCCCACATTATTTGGCGCCTAAATGCTTTTGGCGCCAAAAATGACGCCACATCCGGAACGCAGACACTTTTGGCGCAAAAGAACGTAAAAAATGCCGCAACTTCCGGCGACACGTATGACGCCGGAAACAGAAAAAAAAATTTGCGCCAAAAAAGAATGACGCAATAAAATGAAGCATTTTCAGCCCCCCGCGAGCCTAACAGCCCACAGGGAAAAAGTTAAATTTTAAGGTAAGAAAAAAATTGATTTATTCATATGCATTATCCCAAATATGAAACTGACTGTCTGAAATAAGGAATGTTGAACATCCTGAGTCAAGGCAAATAAATGTTTGAATACATATATTTAGAACTTTATAAAAAAGTGCCCAACCATAGCTTAGAGTGTCACAGAAAATAAGACTTACTTACCCCAGGACACTCATCTACATGTTGTAGAAAGCCAAACCAGTACTGAAACGAAAATCAGCAGAGGTAATGGTATATAAATAAGAGTATATCGTCGATCTGAAAAGGGAGGTAAGAGATGAATCTCTACGACCGATAACAGAGAACCTATGAAATAGACCTCATAGAAGGAGATCATTGAATTCAAATAGGCAATACTCTCCTCACATCCCTCTGACATTCACTGCACGCTGAGAGGAAAACCGGGCTCCAACCTGCTGCGGAGCGCATATCAACGTAGAATCTAGCACAAACTTACTTCACCACCTCCATAGGAGGCAAAGTTTGTAAAACTGATTTGTGGGTGTGGTGAGGGGTGTATTTATAGGCATTTTGAGGTTTGGGAAACTTTGCCCCTCCTGGTAGGAATGTATATCCCATACGTCACTAGCTCATGGACTCTTGCTAATTACATGAAAGAAAGGGCCTTTTGTGGGGCATGCCCCAAAGAATTCAGCTCTTTTGCCTGGAAAAAAAAACATACAATACCCCCCCAACATTACAACCCACCACCCACATACCCCTAATCTAACCCAAACCCCCCTTAAATAAACCTAACACTAAGCCCCTGAAGATCTTCCTACCTTATCTTCACCACACCTGGTATCACCGATCCATCCAGGCTCTGATGTCTTGATCCAAGCCCAAGCGGGGGGCTGAAGACGTCCATCCTCTGGCTGAAGTTATGATCCAAGCGGCGGCTGAAGAAGTCTTCATCCTATCTGGGCAGAAGAGGAGATCCGGACCGGCAAACATCTTGATCCAAGCGGCATCTTCTATGTTCTTCCATCCGATGACGAGCGGCTCCATGTTCAAGACCTCTGGCGCGGATTCATCCTCTTCTTCCGATGACTAGACGACGAATGAAGGTTCCTTTAAGGGACGTCATCCAAGATGGCGTCCCTCGAATTCTGATATCAGCCAATCGGAATTAAGGTAGGAAAATTCTGATTGGCTGATGGAATCAGCCAATCAGATTCAAGTTCAATCCGATTGGCTGATTGGATCAGCCAATCAGATTGAGCTCACATTCTATTGGCTGATCGGAACAGCCAATAGAATGCAAGCTCAATCTGATTTGCTGATTGGATCAGCCAATCGGATTGAACTTGAATCTGATTGGCTGATTCCATTTATAGTACTCATCAGCAACAATTAACATATTGGTTTCAAGCTTCTAAATTGTTGTATCATTCCTACACTTATAGGGTCATTTTGTATATACAGACAGACACTGTGCATATTAATTCTTGTTGCTGTGTTAACCCTATTATCTTGCTCTATAGTCTCTTTGGAGTAATTGATACTGCAGTGAGCCTTTTCCTAATTTTAGGGAGAGTGGGGGACTGCATAGATCCTAGTGATTTCCATGACAGCATATACACTCTATACTGGGGCTGCCCTCTGGTCAGGTGTTGCAGGTCCCTCGCATCCCCTTCAATTATGATCTCCATGTGATGTCACTTATCATATTTTAATTGAGTTTGTGCTTTCCTATGATTTTGATTTGTATGTATTATTTGTATGTTTTTGTTTGTTTCTTATTTTTTTCTTTTGGTTTTGCTGTTGGGAAAATCTCTCTTATTTTTGTTATAACAATCCTTTTTTATTGGGATTTTTACAAAACTTTTTTGCTATATTAAAAGAGTGCTTAATTCCCTTTTTCAATAAGTTGTTATCTATCGCTATGGGTCTGCACCATTTCCTTTAAAAAGGATGTAATTTAAAATTTTGTAAATGATTAATGATATCTTTACACTATAAAAGGGAAAACCAGAAGACATTTAAATGATTTAACTATTTTAATAATAGATGGGTGTACCCATACAAGTACATTATTTTACAATAAGATGCATTTAGAAAATAGCCCTTCATCAGATGTGATAACAGTAACCAAAATGTTCATAGTAACATTAGGCAGAAATGGACATAGGGTCAAGCAACAGTAAGGTTTGATATTTGAAACAGTAAAATTATCATAATAGATGGACTCATTATTTTTAATAAATAATCAATTTCTGTATTTACAGAATGTTTAACCTTGTCATCATCAGCAATAGCTATTTGGGTAATTAAAGCCATAATCTGTTAAAGGGATATTTTTTTCATACTCCATCCAACATATGGCATTATATCATGTATACCAAAAACTGATGTCTCTTTCCTCATTAAAACAACGTTTTAAAATACAATGTTATTTGCCTTTCAAAGAGTGCAAAGACAACAATATATTTAGCAATATATAAACTATTACTCAATATCAACACTGCATTAATAGTACAAGGATAACAATTAGAAGTGTAAAGCTAAAGAAATACTTATGAATCGGATAGAGCATGCAATTTTAAGCAACTTTCTAATTTAGTCCTATTATCGCATTTTCTTCATTCTTTTAGTATCTTTATTTGAAAAAGCAGTAATGAAATCTTAGGAGCCGGACCATTTTTGGTTCAGAACCCTGAATAGTGCTTGCTGATTGGTGGCTACATTTATCCACCAATCAGCAAGCCCTATCCAGGTGCTGAACCTAAAATTGGCTGGCTCCTAAGCTTTTATTTCTGCTTTTCAAATAAAGATACCAAGCGAATGCAGAATAATTGATAATAGGAGTAAATTAGAAAGTTGTTAAAAATTGCATGCTCTATCCGAATCATGAAATAAAAAATTGGGTTTATACGCAATTGGCAGATAGAGACTTGCAAAGAGTTAAAGAATCTTATGCTAGATTCCAGAAGCTGATGTATTGCCAAGGTAATAAGGCCTCAACCCTCCTTGCTCATAAATTAAGATGCAGGACAGCGGCGGGTAGGATCTTATCACTCCAGAGAGGTGACAGCTCGGTCTACTCACCTAAGGACATTGGGGAGACGTTTGCGGAATATTACTCTAACCTGTATCACCTCAAGCCCTCGATGACTGCTAAAGAGTCCTCCTCGTGTGAAATGGTACATTTCTTACGGAGGCTGGGCCTACCATCCCTCGCAGATGAGGATGGAGAGGCACTTAAAGCCCCATTCTCCCTAAATGAGCTTAGTTTAGCCATTAAACACTCCCAAAATAACAAGGCTCCAGGTCCCGATGGGTACCCAACAGCCTTCTATAAACTGTTTAAACCGGAACTCCAGGGGATCCTCCTCAAGGTCTTTTCGGAGGCCCGAGAGGCAGGCTCATTCCATAAAGAATTCCTGCAAGCAGTAATTTTGCCCATACCGAAACCAAATAAAGACCCCTCACAATGTACGAGCTACAGACCAATATCCTTGATTAATGGTGATGTAAAGCTATATGCAAAGCTATGGGCTAACCGCCTCAATAGCCTGCTCCCAAAGGTGATTCATACAGACCAAGTTGGTTTCACGTTCGGCAGAGAAGGCCCAGACAATTCTCGGAAAACGCTGAACATACTCACAGAAGCCTCCCGACTGAGGACACCCATGCTGGCCCTGTCGCTAGATGCAGAAAAAGCGTTTGACAGGGTCAGATGGGAATACCTATGGCACACGCTTGCTCAATTTGGCATGCCAGAGATCGTGATTAAAGCAATTCGAGCCCTGTATTCTTGTCCCTCAGCAGTAGTTAAAGGTATGGGGTTTGCCTCCCCGGAAATATGTATCACCAACAGCACCAGACAAGGATGCCCCCTGTCTCCTCTAATTTTTTCCATGGCCATTGAACCTTTAGCTCAGGCTATTAGACAATCACCTGCAGTAAGAGGGGTCCAGCTTGGAGGCACTACTGCGAAGATCGCACTATACGCGGACGATGTCACGCTCTTCTTAACAAACCCAATAGGCTCCCTGCCAGTACTCTTTGATATTATCTCTGAGTTCGGAGCCCACAGCTACTACAAAGTTAACGTCACCAAAACAGAGGCGTTACCGGTAAGCATGCCAGCGTTTGAATTGGAAATTTTACAAACACTGTACTCCTTCCAATGGTCACGAACCTCCATTCGGCACTTAGGGGTACAGCTAGGTCCGGACCCGAAATTGGTTATTTCTATTAACTACACAACCCTCATTAAAGAGGTCACTGAGCTCACATCTTCGTGGAGCCTTAAAGAAATTTTGTGGTTGGGCCGCATTGCATCCTTCAAAATGACGATCTTACCAAAAATTCTGTACTATTTCCGCTGTATCCCTCTTAATGTACCTACTGCTTTTATAGACAAGCTCCAATCTCTTGGGCAACAATATATCTGGAATAAGTCCAGGCCCCGGATAGCGGCAAAGATTCTCCAAAAGAGATATGAATATGGAGGAGTTGCAATGCCTAACGTACTTGGATATTACGAGGCAGGCTTTCTCATATTACGGCATGGGCAGATAAGGGAGAACAGCAAGGCTGGAAAAACATAGAAACTTCGAACCTTCCCCTAGGCCTAAGATTGGCAGACTTACCCTGGATCCCTAAGCATTGTGTTGACAGCTTAGGAATACAAAATATCATTATCAGAGACAATCTGAAAGTCTGGTATAGCCTCAGAAACCTCCGCAACATCGCCCCACACCCATCTCCCATTCATTCTATACCGGCCTTACTGGCGGCTCTTCCTGATACACACATACAGCAGTGGAGGGACTTAAACCTCAAAGTGGTCTCCTGTGTGTACCCCTCGGACACCTTAATCTCACCTCATAATATCAATACCATAATCCCAGAGCCCCCCCCCGTGGGCCTCCTTTGAATATTCGAGGCTCTACACCTTTATGACATCTTGGGGATTCCCCAAAACTCTAAACAGACCACTGACTAATTGGGAAAAGCTATGGCAACTCCCTATTAAGACCCCTAGGCTCATATCGTTTCACTACGATCTTCTACAGTCGTCCACTAACAAAGACAGACCATGGCAGATAAGGGCTTGGGAAGGTGATTTATCCAGACCAATTTCAGATAAAGATCTATCCATAGCCATGACGTTGACTAAAAAGACAGTACACTGTGCAAATACACTAGAGACTTACATGAAATTATTCCGAAAATGGTACTATACTCCCACAAGGCTGTCACAGATGTTCCCCACAGCGCCTCCTCTATGTTGGAGGGAATGCATGCAAAGGGGCTCAGACATGCATACTTGGTGGGATTGCCCAAAGCTGGCACCTCTCTGGACTCAGGTAGAAACCCTCTGTGCTAACCTGGGGCTATCTGTCCCACTAACTCCTGCAATCGCTCTTTTACACATTTTCCCGAGGAGCGTCCCAACCCACGTCTCTAAATTGGTCATCTTCGTCCTAGCGGCCATGAAACTGGCGATAGCAAGAGCCTGGAAACAAACCCAGCCCCCAGACATAACGGCTGTCACATCTGTAATGCAGGTGTACGCCACAATGGAACAAAGCTTCTATTCCCATATGGACAAGGAAGAGCTTTACTGGCAGATTTGGGAGCCCTGGTTTAACCACCAGGGAACTCAAAGATAAATGACTGTGTGGACCCAAGGTCCTAGTCACCCCCACCACCATACCCTTACCCCTCCCTCTCCCCCCCCTCCTTTTCCCTCCTCCCTCATGCTCCACCTGGACTTCCCCGCCTGGAAATGCGCACTATAATTCCCAGTTGTAGTACACGGAGAGGCACTTCTAAGCTGACTTCACGAAATTCCTAGAAATTTGAGTTACTGTGTAGGACTGAGGTACTACCCGGTCCTTATAACCTAAGTTTGTTCATTCTGTTTGCAAATGATGTTTTCATAATGGATTTATTTCTGAGTTCACACTAATCGAAAATGAGGTTTATATGACAGATATTCTATTTCATTCTAGACATACTTGACCTATATACGCAGTAATGTCATTAATTGCTACGCTTGCTGTGTCATACCAACGGCATAATTTTTATGTATATGTTCACCGATTGGTCACCTGCGTTGTGACATCTGCTGTAATGTTTAATCCTCAATAAAAAACTTTTGGAAAAAAAAAAAAAAAAAAAAATTGGGTTTATTATCCCTTTAAATATTTTCAATTTGAGCTCCTTGTTTAAAAAAAAAAATATTAATTAAAAAATTTGGATTTCAGAATACGTTTTTGGAGTTCTTGATTTAGGGATTTGTATAAATAGATGATAGATAGATAGATAGATAGATAGATAGATAGATAGATAGATAGATAGATAGATAGATAGATGATAGATAGATAGATAGATAGATAGATAGATAGATAGTGAAATGGTGATGTAGTAAATAGTAACACAGTGGTATCTGTAGTGCACTGACACACATTTACAGAACATCTCCGTTAAAATATTTTACCTAAGCTTTATTTATCCAAACGGATGTTAATCTGCTCTTTTATGTGCATTATAGAATGCTTTTGAGTACAACATTCGCATAAGGAAGTAGTTTTTTAAAAAAATTCTTAAATCCTAATTTACAGTTTGACTTTTATAAAACCTTATCAAGCAGATATGCTGTTTTTCTCTCTTCAGGTGTGGGGGTACTCTTTTACAAACTGGAGAAGATCATTACAAAATGATATTCCTTATTGCTCATGTTTATACATCTACATTAAAACTATTTCTACACAAATGTTATATTGTCCGGTTTTGTTGTATATGCTAAGTTCTTACCGCTCACAATGAGCATTAGGCATTATGTAATTAACACTGGATGTCAACATCCTCTATCTGCTATAATTAGTGATACAATAATCTAATAATAGGAAAAGATATGATGCTTACTGCTATATTTTTCACTTGGGAGTCCAGTCTGTATTTAATTAAAACATACCAATCTTTTTAACAGACATAATAACCCAAATGTGTGCAGTATAATCTCTGGAAAAGAGTACCACATGTGATGAAGATCGTATTAATGAGATTAAGAAACACATAACAGAGAGTTAAGAAGAGATAAGGAAGTATAAAAAATAAGCAATACAGTTTAGTCCATTATTGTTATGAACGTGTTGGAATAATTCTAATTTAGATAAATATGTTTAAATATTCAATAATTAATAATTGGGGAAGATGATTAAGAGGTTAGTAAATGAGGTGGTGGGAAGAGAGCAAAGCTTAAGATAATAGATTTGGGTTGCAACACTTTGTAATAGCTGGTGGGGAGCTTGAAACTTACAAGTTGAGGTTAGAAGCTCCATAACTGTAATAAAATTGAAATTAAAAGGGTGTCTTAAAGATTATTATAAAACTGTTTGGAGGTCAATATGTGTTATGGTGCAATTTTGTGGAGAAGAAAGAAAGAAAGAAAGAAAGAAAGAAAGAAAGAAAGAAAGAAAGAAAGAAAGAAAGAAAGAAAGAAAGAAAGAAAGAAAGAAAGAAAGAAAGAAAGAAAGAAAGAAAGAAAGAAAGAAAGAAAGAAAGAAAGAAGAGAAAGAATGAAAGAAAGAAAGAAAGAAAGAAAGAAAGAAAGAAAGAAAGAAAGAAAGAAAGAAAGAAAGAAAGAAAGAAAGAAAGAAAGAAAGAAAGAGTTCTTATTGCACAGTACTGAAGCTTGAATTTTTAATAAACAGATAACTGCTCCTTTGCATCAAAATCTGATTTTAATGAATAGGTAATTATATAAATCAGAGTAATCTGCCTACATATTAACAACATTTTTAATATTTCTATGCAGTTATCATATATTTCATAGTGTAGCAATTACAGTCTTAGGAGCTTGACATGGAGCTAGGATGTGCCTGAATATTGTGATGACTCTGAAACCCAGATGATAACAGTTTATGGAGGTGACCAGAGACATAGGGAACTTGTAAAACCTTTGTTTGGCAAAGTATTTAATGATTAGGCCTTAAATCCTAGTAAAGACATTTTATCACCAGTGAAATATAATTGTAGCAGGATCTAACCAAAGGAAGTTCTTGGGGCCATATTTGCAGTTGTGATCATGAATACATGTGTGTAATTGTCATCATTCTTCACTGTGGTATTGATACAGCCTTTTCGGACCTACCAAGGTTTAGTGAAAACAAACTACAAAAAATAATAACCTTATTGGTATTTTGTATTATTATTCAGACCAGAGATTGCACTAAAAATGCCAAACAAATATGCATCGAGCATTGACAGTGCAACTAGACACTGTACTAAATGCACTTTTTCTGTTCATCTAAAAACAAAGCTCTTAATAAGACTAAAGCAAATTATCATCAACATTGTGGCAATACAAATTATGTCAAGCTGCTCTAAAAACATAGATCAGGTGAATTTCTTTTCCATTCCGTTTGTTAATTAATTAATGTCATGATAAATCAGACTGCCTCAATACTGATTCCTATTCAACTATGAAAGTATATCTTATTAAAATATTCTCTGTACCATTTATTACAATCCCAGCACTGCTTTTCCTATTCCTATGACTTATTTGTCTGTATATTTATATTTTTAGAAGGAAATATAATAGCATAATATGGATTTATAAAGGCTAATAGGAAAGGAAATATCAATGTAAACTGATTAATCACCAGAGCTTGGTACAGTAAATAAGACAGTAACCTTACAAGCATCAAGGCTAATATTTCTGTCACTTTCTTTCGTGTTGTGATGTTGTGAAAATATTTTATATACAGGTTGTGAAATCAATGTTATTTGTATTTTACAGTAAAAGTAAGATTTAAAAAAAATGACATTGTTTAATCCATTTGAGCTGGGGCATTATATGTATACAGTACATGTGTGTATGACGTGTAATTTGTGTGTGTATGTTTTTGGTTTATAAACAAGATTAACAGTATGAGATATTAATATCTTGCATAAAAATGGCCTTTTGAAATGTTTCTCACAATGTAAAACATGTTTTGTAAAAAGGTGAGAATTCTACAATTGAAACGAATGAGACACTTTCTTATTGTACCAACCATGTTTCTAAAAACTCTCTCTCACTCCATCAACAGCGTTTCTGAAAAGTCTACCAATAATATACACATGAACTGTATACCCATAATGTACCAGCTGAAATATATGGCTAATTCATGTTCAAGTTGTTCTATTGTTTTTGAAGTGAAAAGGCTAATTTAACACATGTAAATTGCTATTATCCTTTCACTTTGTACTATGGTAACAATGTAAACACTGGTATTGTAAGCAATATTCCTCATGAATCTTCATTAGTAACTTCATTAGTATCTTGTAACTTCCTAATGGGAATCATAGTTTACTTTCAGCTCTCGTAACTTGCACTTGAGCGACATAATTTTTCTTTTATGCTCAAGCGAGAGAACTTAACATTTAATTTGTTATTCAAGTGTGTTGATGCTTGCAATATACTTTTAGTAGCAGTTGCACATAAGCACAATTTACACTAGAAACCTTGCACAAAATACTGTTCATAATCTAGGCTTGCATTGTTAATTTACAAAAAATATTAACAACATTGCTCTGTAAAAGTGATAATTTGAAAAATTAAAATTAATATTTAATGGGTTTCATGGGTGTAGCTCAGGGTTTTTCAAACCTGTCCTCTGGCCTCCCTAACAGGCCAGATTTCAAGGATAACCATGTTTACTAATCATCTAGATATTTCACCAGTGTTCTAGTTCAGATATCCTGAAAATCTGGGCTGTTACGTGAGTCAAGCTACTTGCCGTCCAGATGCAGAAATATTTGCTCCCCCCCATAGAAGAAAAAAAACATTGGACAAATAAATTATTGTTATTATTTTATAATATTGTAATTTTAATATATATTATAGTAATTTTAATCTCTTCATATCTGTTAAGCAATAATAATTTACCGTCCATTAAGAAAGGGCCTTTGGAAAAGCGGCCTATAATCTTTATTATAAAATGGACTTTGATTCATACTGCTCCAGCAATACTTATAATATGTATTGGATTATCAGTGAAATTAGGAGTACAGTCCATGCATGTACAAACGCACATACACATATACTCTCATAATCTACACACACTCATACACCCCACACTCTCACATAACAGACTGATTATTCATATAAACTGTGTATGTCACTGCAGCCACCACATATCTCCAGATTACATTGAAGTGGAGCACTATTTAGCACTTACTCTTGAGCGCTAATTGCGCTAGAAGTGAACTTTTTGTACTCGTCGGGTTGAGCTGGGATTATGAGTTGAAAGTAAAAAGTTGGTGCCCGATGAGCACAAACAGCTTACTTCTAGCGCAATTAGACTATTAAACAAATGAAAACCTCTTCCCTCATAGGAATCAATGGAGAGAAAAAAACTAGCAAAAACAGCTTATTTCTTAGCCGACGAGCACAAACACTTACTTCTAGCACAATTAGACTATTAAACAAATGATAACCTCTTCCCAGATAGAAGTCAATGGAGAGAAAAAAAACGGAAAAAACCCTACTAGAGCGCAAACTCAATTGCATGTTCTCATATGCACACACCCGATGTCATATGCTAATGTGTGCTAACCCGGCATGAAAATATAAATATTTCACGTTACAATGTTCTTCACATAGCTGATGGTATTTTGGTACAATATATATCTATACCTAGATATGTACATGATTATATATAGGTATATATATATATATATATATATATATATATATATATATATACAGGGAGTGCAGAATTATTAGGCAAATTAGTATTTTGACCACATCATCCTCTTTATGCTTGTTGTCTTACTCCAAGCTGTATAGGCTCGAAAGCCTACTACCAATTAAGCATATTAGGTGATGTGCATCTCTGTAATGAGAAGGGGTGTGGTCTAATGACATCAACACCCTATATCAGGTGTGCATAATTATTAGGCAACTTCCTTTCCTTTGGCAAAATGGGTCAAAAGAAGGACTTGACAGGCTCAGAAAAGTCAAAAATAGTGAGATATCTTGCAGAGGGATGCAGCACTCTTAAAATTGCAAAGCTTCTGAAGCGTGATCATCGAACAATCAAGCGTTTCATTCAAAATAGTCAACAGGGTCGCAAGAAGCGTGTGGAAAAACCAAGGAGCAAAATAACTGCCCATGAACTGAGAAAAGTCAAGCATGCAGCTGCCAAGATGCCACTTGCCACCAGTTTGGCCATATTTCAGAGCTGCAACATCACTGGAGTGCCCAAAAGCACAAGGTGTGCAATACTCAGAGACATGGCCAAGGTAAGAAAGGCTGAAAGACGACCACCACTGAACAAGACACACAAGCTGAAACGTCAAGACTGGGCCAAGAAATATCTCAAGACTGATTTTTCTAAGGTTTTATGGACTGATGAAATGAGAGTGAGTCTTGATGGGCCAGATGGATGGGCCCGTGGCTAGATTGGTAAAGGGCAGAGAGCTCCAGTCTGACTCAGACGCCAGCAAGGTGGAGGTGGAGTACTGGTTTGGGCTGGTATCATCAAAGATGAGCTTGTGGGGCCTTTTCGGGTTGAGGATGGAGTCAAGCTCAACTCCCAGTCCTACTGCCAGTTTCTGGAAGACACCTTCTTCAAGCAGTGGTACAGGAAGAAGTCTGCATCCTTCAAGAAAAACATGATTTTCATGCAGGACAATGCTCCATCACACGCGTCCAAGTACTCCACAGCGTGGCTGGCAAGAAAGGGTATAAAAGAAGAAAATCTAATGACATGGCCTCCTTGTTCACCTGATCTGAACCCCATTGAGAACCTGTGGTCCATCATCAAATGTGAGATTTACAAGGAGGGAAAACAGTACACCTCTCTGAACAGTGTCTGGGAGGCTGTGGTTGCTGCTGCACGCAATGTTGATGGTGAACAGATCAAAACACTGACAGAATCCATGGATGGCAGGCTTTTGAGTGTCCTTGCAAAGAAAGGTGGCTATATTGGTCACTGATTTGTTTTTGTTTTGTTTTTGAATGTCAGAAATGTATATTTGTGAATGTTGAGATGTTATATTGGTTTCACTGGTAAAAATATATATTTGAAATGGGTATATATTTGTTTTTTGTTAAGTTGCCTAATAATTATGCACAGTAATAGTCACCTGCACACAAAGATATCCCCCTAAAATAGCTATAACTAAAAACAAACTAAAAACTACTTCCAAAACTATTCAGCTTTGATATTAATGAGTTTTTTGGGTTCATTGAGAACATGGTTGTTGTTCAATAATAAAATTAATCCTCAAAAATACAACTTGCCTAATAATTCTGCACTCCCTGTACAGAGGAACTTCACAATAATGATAACTCTAAATAAGGTACGGTAGGTATATGCAGAGTTGTTGAATATAACAAGCTCAAATGGTATCCTTAACGCATGCAGCCATAAGTAAAAATAAAGCAGCAAGAAATATAAATAGTGATGCCGCGAATAGTTTGCCGATGAATAGTTCCCGGCGAACATAGCAAGTTCATGTTCGCCGCGGCAGGCGAACATATGCGATGTTCAATCCGCCCCCTATTCTTTATAATAAAGTAAACTTTGACCCTCTACCTCACAGTCAGAAGACACATTACAGCCAATCAGCAGCAGACCCTCCCTCCCTGACCCTCCCACCTCCTGGACAGCATCCATTTTAGATTCACTTGGAAGCTGCATTCTTAGTGAGAGGAGGGACAGTGTAGCTGCTGCTGATTTAATAGGGAAATCGATAGCTAGGCTAGTGTATTCAGTGTCCACTACAGTCCTGAAGGATTCATCTGATCTCTGTTGTAAGTACAGCACCCCAAAAAGCCCTTTTTAGGGCTAGAACATCAGTCTGCTTTTTTTTCCCTGTGTAATCTAATTGCAGTTGCCTGCCTGCCAGCGTGTGTGTCAGGCTCATAGCGTATACTGTGCCCACTTGCCCAGTGCCACCACTCATATCTGGTGTAACAGTAGTGTACATTTAAAAAAAAAAAAAAACTTTTTTGACTGTGAAATAATAGCAGACAGCTGCCAGTACCCAAGATGGCTGCCAATAAGGCAGATGGGGAGGGTTAGAGAGCTGTTTTGGGGGGATCAGGGAGGTTGGGGGTTAAGGGGGGATGCTACACCACAGCATATGTAAATATGCTAAAAAATTAAAATAAAATTTAAAAACCTTTTATTTTAGTACTGGCAGACTTTCTGCCAGTACTTAAGATGGCGGGGACAATTGTGGGGTGGGGGAGGGAAGGGAGCTGTTTGGGAGAGATCAGGGGGTCTGATGTGTCAGGTGGGAGGCTGATCTCTACACTAAAGCTAAAATTAACCCTGCAAGCCCCCTACAAACTACCTAATTAACCCCTTCACTGCTAGCCATAATACACGTGTGATGCGCAGCAGCATTTAGCTGCCTTCTAATTACCAGAAAGCAACGCCAAAGTCATATATGTCTGCTATTTCTGAACAAAGGGGATCCCAGAGAAGCATTTACAACCATTTGTGCCATAATTGCACAAGCTGTTTGTAAATAATTTCAGTGAGAAACCTAAAATTGCGAAAATTTTTTAGTTTTTTTTAAATTTGATCGCATTTGGCGGTGAAATAGTGGCATAAAATATACCAAAATGGGCCTAGATCAATACTTTGGGTTGTCTACTACACTACACTTAAGCTAAAATTAACTCTACAAGCTGCCTACATGCTCCCTAATTAACCCCTTCACTGCTGGGCATAAAACACGTGTGGTGCGCAGAGGCATTTAGCAGCCTTCTAATTACCAAAAATCAACGGCAAAGCCTTATAAGTCTGCTATTTCTGAACAAAGGGGATCCCAGAGAAGCATTTACAACTATTTATGCCATAATTGCATAAGTTGTTTGCAAAAAAATTTCTGTGAGAAACCTAAAGTTTGTGAAAAAGTGAGCAATTTTTTTTTATTTGATTGCTTTTGGCGGTGAAATGGTGGCATTAAATATATCAAAATGGGCCTAGATCAATACTTTGGGTTTTCTACTACACTACACTTAAGCTAAAATTAACTCTACAAGCTGCCTACATGCTCCCTAATTAACCCCTTCACTGCTGGGCATAAAACACGTGTGGTGCGCAGTGGCATTTAGCAGCCTTCTAATTACCAAAAAGCAACGCCAAAGCCATATAAGTCTGCTATAATGGCATGTCTGGCACACAGGGCTCCATGTACTAAGCCATCAATTCATCCGTCATTTTAGACGCGGATAAACTCGCCGTTACTCGCCGCGGGCGAAATGGTGTCCGCTGTCACTATGTAATAATAATCCCCCAATAAATAGACAAGTCTAGCCCGCCGCGAGCAGTGGCGGATTATTGATAAATTTGACGCCTCGCTCGCCGCGACTAAGCTGATGTACTTAACTTTCAGTTGAATTGTCTGGCCAATTATTAACACGTGACATGCAAGGTGTCACGAACATCATAGTAGTCGCGGGAATAGAATTTTGCTCCTATAAAAGTTCAACTTATCTAAACAACTTTATTATTGTTCAAAATTTTTTGAAGAGTGATAACAGAGCGTTATTTTTGTAATATTTATTTACAATTCTGATATGGCTTCATCTGGATCTGATAATATATAAATATTAATATAAAAATAATTATAAAGATTGACAACTATACAATACAAATTTAAAATATAGATTACTCTTTAATTACAGTCTACAAATTTGGCGCAATTTATGTACATGGAAATGAGAGACAAATTAGACGCCAGTTATGCTGTACAATGCTGATATTACTGCCTTTTATATATGTCTAGACTGGCGTCTAGATTGACTTTCCTATTGTTTTGTACCTTGCCCGCCACCTAAAAGGTGGCGAGGCAAAAATAACGAGGTGGGAGCGGAAATTGTAGCGAGCGGACAAATAGATTTTTTAGTACATTTGTTTTTGGCGAGTTGGTGGTCAAATGTGTCTAATTACAGTGAAAAATGGAGAGGTAGCGAGGTTTGGCGGATAAGTACGCTCGCAATTTTAAAGATGCGAGTTTGAACATAGTTGACGACTTTGTACATATCAGTTTGCGAGTTTTGACGCGAGATTTGTTGCGGGTAGCTCGCTGACTGCTTAGTACATGGAGCCCACAGTGTTGGTGCAAGGGTCCATCTGACCACTGATACCTGGTCTGCAAAGCATTGTCACAGAGCAGGTATATCACCTACACTGCGCACTGTGAAGCGGGTGTAACCCTTACACTACCTGATCGATACAACATCATACCTGATGTTTTAAAGCACGTTATTCCAAACAATTTAGGAATGTTAGGTGATTTATGCCCTTTATGGATTAAAACCAGACTTTGCATCAACTATGTAATTTTCCATGGGAGTTTTGCCATGGATCCCCCTCCTGCATGCCACAGTCCAGGTGTTAGTCCCATTTAAACAACTTTTCCATCACTATTGTGGCCAGAAAGAGTCCCTGTGGGTTTTAAAATTCGCCTGCCTATTGAAGTTTATGGCGGTTCGCCCGGTTCGCCCCTTCGAGAACTTTTGCGGAACTTCGCGTTTGCCGTTCACGATCCCAAATTTTTAGGTTCGCGACATCACTAAATATAAACAAAATATTGCATATACATTACCAAGTGTAAAAATACTGTACAGGAAATTACCTCTACTGGGATTACATGTAAATTATAACCCTAAATAAATGTATGTGAAAAATTATTTCTCCTATTGATAAAGGAAGTAATAAAATATCAATGCCCCTAACATTCTAGGCAATTTGATTAATTCTCTGAAAACCTTGCAGGTACCCACACAGGTTCTATGTTTATATTCATGTTTTTAAAATTTCACTATCAGATACTATCCAGCATAGCTATATACTGTTAACACAGTTAACAGTGTATATCGATTATAATAAAACATGTTTTACCTCTTTAATTAAGAAATTAAAGAAGGAGCAGAAGGTGTCCTAGCCACTTTTCCAGTAAGCTCCCCACAAGCTTAACATACAAATTTCACACAAGTTTTAGGGAATGAAAAAGGGCACTTCCACAGCTGACAAGGAGTAAATATCAAAGTTTTTCTAAACAATTTTAAATAAATCCAAAACACTTCTGACTATAAAGATAATGTCATATTTTATGTATAGAAAAAAGTATAAAAATATATATATATATATATATATATATATATATTTAAATTTAAATAAACAGTTGCAGTATATCAACAACAATGTAATAGCAGCATTTATAGCAATAATGTATCTGTGTTAGTCTAAACAGCACAACTGTATCAGTGTATACAGCACTAATTATGCAGCAAAAATAATCCTTTTATGTTCACTAAAAAAGTTTTTTATATTTCAAAAGGTGTTAAGCATAAATAACCTACAGTATAAAAAAAATATATATATTCAAATTTTAAAAAACAGTTGCAGTATATCAACAACAATGTAATAGCAGTGTTTGTAGCAACAGTTTTAACAAACCGTAGCAATATCTCTACAACAATAAAATAACAGCATTTATAGCAGCATTGTATCTGTATTAGTCTAAACAGCACAATTGTGTCAGTTTATACAGCACTAATTATGCAGCAAAAAATAAACCTTTTATGTTTACTAGAACATTCATATATTTCAAAAGGTATTAAGCAAAAAAAACAAACAATATGTTTTAAAAATCAGGGACGTCTCCCTTTAGATTTGCTAGCGTTAAAAAATATACCACCTTAATAAGAAACGGTTTTACCACCTTAAATTCAAAAGAGCCTTATTACTCATAGATATTTGTATTTTTAAGTCTTTTTAGACAAAATGATATAAATGTGTCTTTGCCTTGATAAGTCTTTTAAGGACTTTAGGATATCAGTTCCCAGAAACTTTGCCGTTTAGTCCCTAATGTCACTATGTGACTATCTCAGCAGCTTTCCAAACCAGCTTTTTAACAGCTTTTCCAAAACAGCCTTGCTGCGTGTAAATAACAGAGCCTCTTGGCCAGCAAATGAAATACACAGACTGGATCAATGTTACCTCACCAGCAGCAGGATTACGGTCCTTCCTGGGAAGGATAAGGAGCACGCAAACTTTCAAAGCGTTTTCCACTCCACAAATCTCAGCGTTTCCACTTCTCTGCTGCTTCACTTCTCACTTCCCTGCTGTTTGGTTCAAATCACCTGCTAGCATGATTGTGTGATGCAGTCAGTCCTCTGAATTATGGCTGTACTCTGATTGGTCCAAAAACAGTCTCCCAGTTTAAGGCTTTTTTTTCTGATATCGATTGTCACAACGTTTAAAAGTTGGCTCAACTATAGTTTCAAGTGGCACCCCACAGCAATTTGACATGTTTTGCCCAATGTATAGGGCTTTATCAACATTTACTTTTGTAATTGCCCCTTTATTTCAGTTATTTTGACAGGCTTGCATTTTAGCCTATGAGTAATGACTCCTAGGTAACTTCACCTGCATGAGCTCAATGTTATCTATATGACAAACATGAACTAACGCCCTCTAGTGGTGAAAAACTGTTGAAATGCATTCAGATTAGAGGAGGCCTTCAAGGTCTAAGAAATTAGCATATGAAATTACCTATGTTTAGCTTTCAACTAAGAATACCAAAATTGGTGATAAAAGTATATTGGAAACTTGTTTAAAATTACATGCCCTATATAAATCATGAAAGTTTATTTTGGACTTGACTGTCCCTTTAAGCAAGAAAGCCAAAAGAGAGTTCTTTTAACACATATACACAAAGAGAAGGCAAATACTGCTGCAAGGCCTTTTTCAAAAGCTAACTTGTAACTAGTGTCCCATGTATAGAATGTGGACAGACACTGATCTAATATAGGAACATCCAGAGTCATGCGTGTGCAAGTAAAACATACCATTTATTTCAAGTTCAAGGTCACAGACCTGGATGAGGCAGTTTGTCATAGAGTGAAAGTGAGATACCTCCGACCCCCTTGCGCATCACCTGATGCGTTTTGCCAAGGCTTTATCAAAGGTGACAAGGTAGGTATCTTGCTTTAAAAAAAAAAAGGCCTTACAGCAGTATTTGCCTTCTCTTTGTGTATATGTGTTAATACAGGCAACCCTTACTCCAGCATTACCTTTCAATCCAGAACAGTGAGATTGCTGCATAATGGAATCTATATGCATCATTGTAGAGCATGACAATTGCTGGAATGCAGAGGGGGAGGCTTATCTCAGGGCTGCCAGCTGCTTAATCAAAGCACAGTTAGCAACAACTTTACAGTCATTTCTAGATTAGGCTTCAAGATTAGCAATATTGCCATCCTGTCCATGGTTAAAAAGCAAAAGTATGGACCTACACCTGCTGTGGCTGTCTGTAAGCACGCTTCCTCTTTGGCAGTATGCTGAGTCTTGCAGCAAGGGATGATGTTATAATGTTATCTCACAGTCAGGCACCTGATGCAAGGCCTTAGGCATCTATCACCTTGATGAACCTGGGTGCTCTGGACCGGCAGCACCTGCCTCACCTCAGCCCTGTCCCTAGTGTAGCTGAAAGTTATCAGGATATGATTGATAAGTGACACTCAGGCGTACTTACATACAGTAACATTATAATATTGAAAAGAGAAGGATTGAAAGCAATTTAAGTGTCAATCAAAGATGGACCAAAGGCTGCACAATAGTTCTACAATGCTTTATTACTACATATAGATTGGTTTGATAAAATGGACCGTATATCCTCCACCCATATTCCATATGGTTACTACATACACATATAATTAAAATGCATAACAAGCAATGTAAAGCAATAATGTTGAAGGTATATCACACAATATTAAACACTGATACTGCAGTATGCTGCTAGGACAGATGAAAACACTATTCCTTATATATGTCTGACAAATCAATGATGATGTAACGGCTACGACCATACAGGCTGTGTATGCAACTACGTTGAACTGGACATACGGGTGTTTAGTGTTTAACAACACAATGGCAAGTGAAGACGCCAACCAACTGATTAACCTACGCTGAATAACCGCAGAATAACAAGGTTTTGAATATCCTATCTAGTGGTGAATAAAGCATGTTGGATCATAGGTGAGGTTTGGCTTTAAGTCTTGCAACCCCGTTAGAGGTCCAGGAGAAAGTTTGTTTATACAGGAATGTATCTAATTATCACAACACACTTAATAGTAAGTGAAAACCCTTTCTGAATTTGTTATGGGTGAATTGTTACAAGTTACAAGTTATATGCGCATAGCGCAATCTGGCCATCACTTGGACTGTACTTAATCAAGAGCTCCATGTCCCAATACCAGAGCGTGTTTCTTAACACTTGAGTGCCTGGTTCGCAAATTACATTAAGGACTATGGAAACTATGTACATCCGTTTTTTTCAAGTTCTGTGGCCCCACAGCAACTTTTACAAATAACATACACAGCTTTGGACTTGATACACTTCTCATGGTTTTATGTTGGTTGTTGTACTATATAAGGAATAGTGTTTCTATCTGTCCTAGCAGCATGCTGCAGTATCAGTGTTTAATATCGTGTGATATACCTTCAACGTTATTGCTTTACATTGCTTGTTATGCATTTTAATTATATGTGTATGTAATAACCAAATGGAATATGGGTGGAGGATAGACAGCCCATTTTATCAAACCAAGTCAATATGTAGTAATACAGCATTGTAGAACTATTGTGCAGCCTTTGGTCCTTGTTTGATTGACACTTAAATTGTTTTCAATTATTCTCTTTTCAATATTATAATGTTACTCTTTTGGGACCGCTAGCACTTTTAAGTTAACACATTCGAGTATTTGTGTAGCACCTCTATTTTTACTCTTTGCTGACTGCTTACATACAGTGTTAAAATTATTAGAGAAAATAAAAAATATATACATATGAAGTCATGAAGGGACAATACTGTGATAGATGCATGATCAAAGCAGCTGAATGACTGCATGGGAATGAGTGAAAATTCCTTTGGTTATGGTTGGTACAGTATTTTCAGATCTTGCACATCAACAGCAATTAAGTGCAGAAAATGTGTGATGAAACAAGTCTACTACATACATATATAGGCATTGCCTTCTATGTCTAATGAAACAGGCAGTTCAATATGCTAAGCCATCAATGTATAGGCATCAGAGTTGTGAATTATTTATCTATGTAAACGAGGACTTCATTACCCCCTGACTTAAATTTAACCCAGAATTACGAGCATCAAACAAGTTAATACATTTGAATTCCTAGATACTTATTGGAGTCTTTGATTTGAAATCACCATTGAGTACAGATACTTTTATATTATGTAGGCTGTGGCCTGGCTGTTAAAGTTTTTTAAAAACTGTATCAGTTTCTTTGTTTTTCATTCTTTGGAAGCAAAATATAAACAGGATTATAGAAACATGGTGGTGATATATTAATCAAAATCCATAAATTGCATTTTTATGATTATGATGATGATGACGATGATTATTAATATTATTTTGTTATGTACAATTTTTACATTTGTTTCGTCTCAAGATCCTTCCCTAAGGATTTTCTTTTCATTGAGTAAAGACAATACTATAAGAAAAAGAAGCACAGAGGCTGATGTTTTGCATCCGACTGCCGTGACGTTACTAGGCCATGTTGGCGCCTCTGTGCTTCTTTTTCTTATAGATCACGCCACACCAGGATGACCGTCCTATGACAGAGAGCTGCCTTCTTTCTTTTGGATTATTCTTTGTGCGGACATTTTGTTATTTGATTATACCAATATCATCTGGGTCCACTTGTGAGCATATCATCTCTAATAATCTGATATAAGTGTGCTAGGTTTATTGTATATTCTCTTAATTATCTGTATATATCTGCTTACTGTTTGCTGCTTATTGTTAGCGCCCCCTAGGAGTGTGGTGTATGTTCTATATGCACCACCCTCCTTATATCTTTTTCTATACTTGACATTCAATTCTAAATTACTTATCATTTTCATAAAAAAAGCAGTTTCAGTCATGTGTAATTCACTTTAGATTAGTATTCCCTTTTTAATTTAATTTGATAATGCAGAAAATATAATCATTAGCCTAATTACATAATTGTTTTTTAAATGTTGCCCTGGGATAATTGAATTGCTTCCTAAATGTATAATAATGACACTGCAGTCACAGGTTATAGATTCTTCTTTTAATCACTGTTGCACAGTGGAGAGATAATAGAAAAAAATAGGTACATGTAAAAAAAAACGACATAAAATAGCACAGTGGTAAGTAATAGAATTCTTACACCAAAATGTTAGAAACACACTTAAGATGTCGAGGAGAAAATTATATTTAAATTGGTAAGTCATATCTAAATGATTTTAAATTCACTATGGGCTAGATTACAAGTGAGGCACAAACATTTTTTTGCAAGCTATTTTAATTTTGCCGATATTACACTTCAACCCTTACCGTGATCTCAGACCTGTGGTAAACTGTTTTCCGAAACAAAAAAGTTGCACAAAACACTTCAAAAAACATTTCAAAGTACAGTTACACTCATATTAACACTGTCTAATAAAAAATATATATTTTTATTTAATTCCAGAAAGCTAATCATGTTGTTTTGTTTAGCATAAATAATTTGTCAAGTAAGACTAAAGATCCTGTATTTTTTAGTATTCATTATCTTTTTTCAGCATTGCTCAGTGAGTCACAATATGAAGTATCTTCAAGTATGTTTTAGCCTTTTATGAAATTGGTGTATTTATTTAGACCAAGATTGCAATAGAATTATTTGTATCTGTGTCATTAACTAGATAAAGCTCACATGCCATTAAAGCCAAGGAGATTGATTCTATTTTAAAGATAGAAGAAGCAATTATTCAGCCCACAAACATTGTATAGTGTTAGGAGCAGTAAATGTGGTATTATTTTGTAAAATATCAACTGTCTAAATAGAGTATGGCTGTATTGTTGGACTAAGATCCCCATTTTAATTATAAAACAAACATTTTTTTTTGCAGCATTTCAAAATAGATTAGTCTTTATTTGTATGTGTATTTGCACCAACATCCCATGTTTTGTGTTTGAGCTTATAAGAAGTACTCAGGAGTGTGTATTTATACTGTATTTTCACTTTTTGTGGTAACCAAATGTGGTTCTCTATTTTAAAATAGGAATACAAACCATCCCCAATTGGTTGAGTAAACCCATCCAAGTTCAGGTGTGTTCATGATAGTGTAGTAAGAGTTCTATATAAAGCAAGAGTCTCATTTTGTTTTTAGGAGAAAATTAGGAATAAGTCAGGTGTAAAATGTAATGTATTATAGTTTTAGGACCAGTCAACATTGGGATACCTTGTACGTTTATGATTGGTTAAGCCAAGCATGGCCATATTTCATCACTAAGATCACAATTTTGTTATGAAAGCATAGGGGATTTTCTGCAGGCAAATTTTTACAGCATTTCAAAATGTTTTTTTGTTTATATTTGTATGGGATGTAGACCAAAACCTATTGTTTTGCATGTATGTTTTTGTAAATAAATAACTAAAACAATGTATAAAAAATACTTTTGGGGAAAAGCAATTATATAATACATTTTTGTGGCTCTTACTTTTATCAAATAGAGGATATTGCTTTTGCCTTGAAAAAAATTCTACACTTAACCCCTAAGGGCTCCATGTACTAAGCCGTCAATTCATCCGTCATTGTAGACACGGATAATCTCGCCGTTACTCGCCGCGGGCGAAATGGTGTCCGCTGTCGCTATGTACTAATAATCCCCCAATAAATAGACAAGTCTAGCCCGCCGCGAGCAGTGGCGGATTATTGATAAATTTGACGCCTCGCTCGCCGCGACTAAGCTGATGTACTTAACTTTCAGTTGAATTGTCTGGCCAATTATTAACACGTGACATGCAAGGTGTCACGAACATCATAGTAGTCGCGGGAATAGAATTTTGCTCCTATAAAAGTTCAACTTATCTAAACAACTTTATTATTGTTCAAAATTTTTTGAAGAGTGATTACAGAGCGTTATTTTTGTAATATTTATTTACAATTTGGATATGGCTTCATCTGGATCTGATAATATATAAATATTAATATAAAAATAATTATAAAGATTGACAACTATACAATACAAATTTAAAATATAGATTACTCTTTAATTACAGTCGACAAATTGGGCGCAATTTATGTACATGGAAATGAGAGACAAATTAGACGCCAGTTATGCTGTAAGTACAATGCTGATATTACTGCCTTTTATATATGTCTAGACTGGCATCTAGATTGACTTTCCTATTGTTTTGTACCTTGCCCGCCACCTAAAAGGTGGCGAGGCAAAAATAACGAGGTGGGAGCGGAAATTGTAGCGAGCGGACAAATAGATTTTTTAGTACATTCGTTTTTAGCGAGTTGGTGGTCAAATGTGTCTAATTACAGTGAAAAATGGAGAGGTAGCGAGGTTTGGCGGATAAGTACGCTCGCAATTTTAAAGATGCGAGTTTGAACATAGTTGACGACTTTGTACATATCAGTTTGAGAGTTTTGACGTGAGATTTGTTGCGGGTAGCTCGCTGACTGCTTAGTACATGGAGCCCTTAGAAGCAAAACAAACCTATCTTCCGCTGACAAGAATTAATACGCTCAAAATGACTGCCCAGAAGGGGATTTCTGTGGCTGAACACAGTCCTGGAAGCAAAAAACATGAGATCCTGTATATTATATTTGCATATCTACCCAGTTTTCTCGGGTGCATTGGTAACAATGTATACAAAATACTTTTGGGACAAGTAAGCAGGAATTCTTGCCTAGATTTGCTATTGGCTATCCAATAATGTTTTGATAGATAGATAGATGATAGATAGATAGATAGATAGATAGATAGATAGATAGATAGATGGAAAGATACACACACACATACACACACACACACACATATATATATATAGTCACATTGATTGGAGTAGCCGTGTTAGTCCAGAGATTTAGATAATAAGAGTATTGCATTAGGCAATGATACCTTTTTATTGGACTAACTATACATTTATAAGATGACAAGCTTTCAGAAGAATTTCTTCCTTTTTCAAGTCTGAAGCAATACTAACAAATTAGATAGAATTTACAGATTATATCTTAAAACATAGGGTGGCTAAAAAGACAGAAAGTGTTACAGAGGTCTGAATGCAGGGGGAGGAGGGGGTGTCGAAAAAATCAGTAGGGGGTTTAGGAGACAGAGACAGACAGTGTCAGTAAAGGATAACAGACATGGTAAATATATGGTTATACACAAAGCATATGCTGACATAAAGTTATTGTAAGGATTGAAATAGCTTATATTGAGTTTTCATAAATATTCCCCAAAATCTCAATCAACTCCTGTTAGGACCACCCAGTCTCACACCAGACTACGGACTCTTAGATTGAATTAGGAGGTCTGCTATGCTCATTGACTGATGGATGACGATATAGTCATTTACTGGATGAAGTAGAGATTTTAAGAACAGTCTTATAATATATAACTGTAGTAGGATTCACATTAACAGGATAAGACCAAGATTGTTAAATAGGCTAAATGATTTTTGTTTAGTTTGTCACTGGTATTTTAGCAGAAAGAGTTAATAGCAAGACATAGTCTAGAGTTAGCATGAGTAGGCAGAGTCAAAGATCTCTTGCAGGAGATAGCAGCTTGCTAGTAACCACACAGCGTGAGAGCAGCACAAAAGCACAGATTATAGATGCACAAACTCTAAGCAGATGACAGGCAGTCTTTGGCATATATAACATATGAGTAGCAATGCAATTCACAGAAGGTATGGAGATATTATAGGAGACAATACCGTACTTCAGCTGCAGGAATGGTAACCGGATGGTACAGCAGAGGAGAGCGTCTCAGCTGTGTGACGTCAGTGGCGCTGCTTGTGAACAGCGTGCAGGGGAAAGTGCTGGGTCCCAATGGAGAGACCGGAGGTGAGTAGCCTGATGATCCAGCAGCTATAGGCAGTGACAAAGAGCTGTAAAGGAGAGACTGTAAACAGGATACCGAAATCTTCTAATACAAAAGTTTAGAGTAGCGTTCAGAAGAACCAGCAGTAACAGGCTAGTTGTATTTTGCTGTAGGGAGACCGTAGTCCACTGAGGCAAATTACCTAGCAAAGAGGTAGAGGAGGAGGGGCCTTAAATAGGGAGTCAAGGAGAGTTAAAGGTATACACACGAATATGTGTGACAGGACACCCCCTTCAAGGAGCCGCTCAGTGGATCAGGGTCAAGGGCGCTTTGGATAGTGGCTATAGAACTGTGAGACAAGACGTGGAGCTGCCAAGTTGACAGAAGGTTCCCACACATCCTCTTCTGTGCCATAGCCTTTCCATCGGACTAAATATTTTAAGACTCTCTTGTGATAGCGAGAGTCCAGGATAGTCTCAACTTCATATTGCAGGTCATCTAGAGGTATCACCAGATCTGAGGAATGTTGGGTATGTGGCCTCACAGGGTGATAGAGTTTAAGTAAGGAGACATGGAAAGTCAGATGGCATTTATAAGAGGAAGGTAGTTCAAGAGTTATAGCATTCTGATTTATAATTTTCAATATTGGAAAGGGACCAATAAATAGGCTTAAAAGTTTCTTGCTGGGTATTTGGAGTTTTAGAAACTTAGTAGAGAGCCCTACTTTATCTCCTGATTTGTAGTCTAGAGCTGGTGTTCTTCTGAGATCATAGTAAGACTTCTATTTAGTTTGTGCTTGATGCAGAGTGTCTTTGACAACAGAGAAGCCCTCTGCTATGGTATTAACTGTGTCATTGATGAGTGGTGATGAGCTTTCAGTCCTATGAAACAGCTGATATGAAGGGTGAAAGCCATAATTAACGTAGAACGGAGTGAGTTTACTGGAGTTGTTAACAGTATTGTTATAGGCGAACTCCACAATTGGTAATAGTGAGCTCCAATTCTCCTGTTGAAATGTACAGTAGCAACGTAAGTATTGCTCCAATGTCTGGTTGGTCCTTTCTGTCTGCCCATTTGTCTGAGGGTGGTATGCACTGGAAAGTCTTCTTTCAATCTGTAGAGTGTGACAGAGTTTTGACCAGAATCTCGAGGTAAATTGTGTTCCCCTATCTGTGGTCACGGAATCGGGTAAACCATGGAGCTTAACTATATGGTTGAGGAACAAATGGGCAGTCTCCACGGCAGTAGGTAAACCTGAAACGGGTATAAAATGAGCCATCTTTGAGAATAAATCGATTACCACTAATATAGTGCTATGGTTGGAGGAAGGAGGTAGTTTGACAATAAAATCCATGGCAATGGCTTGCCAAGGTCTATCTGCAATGGGCATGGATATAAGGAACCCATATGGATGTATTTTTTGATGTTTTGATATGCAGCAGATGGCACAGGTTTGAATATAGTCAGACATGGTGTGGATCATCTTTGGCCACCAGAAATCTCTTTGTAGGAGATGTAGGGTCTTCCTTACACCAGGATGCCCGGACAAAAGGGAATCATGATCTTATTTGAGTTTATCATCTCTAACAATAGAAGGTACATATAACCGTTGCTTGTAATATAAGAGACCGTCTGAGGACATAGTCAGTTGTAGAGATGTGGATGAAATGTCCTTTTCTTGATGGGACTTCATGTGCTCAATGCTATGAGTGGTAAGTGCGATAAAGCGTTCTTGAGGTATTATCGACGTGGTGTGAGATCATATGCAGGTTTAGGGTCCTTTCTGGACAAGGCGTCTGCCTTCATGTTCTTGCTACCAGGTCTATACATAATTAGGTAATTAAACCTGGGGAAAAAAAGACTCCATCGAACTTGTCTTGAACTTAGGGTCTTATTAGTCTTTAGATACTGCAGGTTTCTGTGATAAGTGTAGATTATGATGGGTTGCGAAGTACCTTCGAGTAAATGCCTCCAGAACTCTAAGGAGGCCTTGATGGCAAGTAATTCCTTTTCCCCTATAGTGTAGTTATATTCTGCATTATTCATGAGCCTAGAGAAATAGGACACCGGGTGTTTGGGTTCCATAGGTGACCTTCTTTGAGAAAGAATGGCACAGATGGCATAATCTGAGGCGTCTACTTCCAATAGGAATTGAAGTTTTGAGTCTGGGAATTGTAAGATAGGGGCTGTGATGAATCTGTCTTTTAGTAAGTTAAATGCCTGGTCAGCTTGGTTATTCAATGAATACGTATATGCCTTTTTTGTGAGGGTAGCCAGGGGTTTAATTATAGATAATAATCCTCTAATGAATCTTCTATAGAAATAGGCAAAGCCAAGAAATTTCTGAACTTCCTTTTTTGATCTGGGGATGGGCCATTTAGTGATGGCTTCGACTTTGTTACTCTCCATGCATATTCCGGATGGGGAGATGTTGTACCCCAAAAATGAAATGGACTTGGTATTGAAAATGCACTTTTCACCTTTTGCGTAAAGCGAGTGTGCCCTTAATCTGGAGAGAACTAATCGAACATCTTTGGTATGTTGTTCCAGGGAGTCTAAATATATCAAAATGTCATCTAAATAAACCATCATAGAGACATCTAAGAGGTCACGGAAGATGTCATTCATAAAACACTGGAAGGTGGCAGGGGCGTTACATAGCCTGAAAGGCATGACCGTGTATTCGAAGCCATACCTTGTTCGAAATGCAGTCAACCATTCATCGCCCTTCCTCATCCTGACAAGGCTATAAGCACCTCTGAGATCCAGTTTGGTGTACAGTTTTGCACCTCTGTGACGCTCTATGAATTCAGGGATCAGTAGTAGGGGGTATCTGTTCTTCCTAGTACGACTATTTAACTCCCTATAATCAATTATTGTTCTGAGGCTTTGGTCCTTGTTCCTGACAAAGAAAATGCCAGCTCCTGCTGGTGAGGTTGAAGGTCTAATAAAACCCTTCTTTAGGTTATCTTCCAAATAATCTTTGAGATGTTTAAGTTCGGGTTCTGACATAGGATAAATACGACCATATGGGATGGAGGAATTTGGAAGTAAGTCGATAGGACAGTCGTAGGACCAATGGGGAGGAAGATTGTGTGCTTCACCCTTATCAAATACATCTGAGTAATCTTTATAGCAGGTAGGGATGTCAGAATTCTTCACTTGCATGATACTATGTTTTTGGTTTGGTGCACAGGATTCAGTACAAAATTTAGAAACAAAGTGTATTGAATTTTTGGCCCAAATAATAGTGGGCTGATGAAACCTTAACCAAGGTAATCCTAAAATGACAGAGTAAAGAGGGATGGAAATAACCTCAAATACACAAGTTTCAACATGGTTAGAAGAAACAGTTAGAATAAGAGGAATAGTGTTGTGCGTTATAGGACCAGATTTAATCAATGAACCATCAACCACAGTTATTGCTAGTGAATTTTTTTTCTTTATTAAAGAAATGTTGTTAATGTGCACAAAATCATAATCAATAAAATTTCCGGTAGTTCCGGAGTCAATCACTGCTTGTGATGTTGTATGATGGAGATCCAACTGTAGGGAAACAGAGAGGGAGAAATGTGAGGAGGACATGGTGTTAGGGTTTGAAGCATGTAGAGAATTTGAAATCTTACCCTTTTTTTTTGTTTTAGGAGATTTGGGCAGTCCTTCACCCTGTGGTCCTTTGCAGCACAATAAAGGCAGAGGTTATGTTGCCTGCGTCTAGCTTTCTCCTCAGCTTTTAACGGACCTCTGATGAATGCAATCTCCATGGGCTCATCAGGACTCCTGTTGGAAAGTGTAGGGGTGTAGGAGTAGGATTTTCTGGTGACAGGTTCAGATGAAGCATTTTCAGATTTTCTCTCTCACAATCGCCGGTCAATTGAGATACTTAATAGTATGAGAGTCTCTAAATCAGTTGGTATAACAGCTCAGGCCAGCTCATCGTTTATTTGATCTGACAGACCCAAACGGAACTGATTCCTTAGGGCAGTGGTGTTCCATTGGGTGTCAGGTGCCCAGCTCTTAAAATCAGTTATATACTCCTCCACGGGTCTTTTACCCTGGCGGAGAGCATGAATGGAGGATTCAGCTTTATTTTGTTTATCCCGATCTTCATAGAGAACAGACAATGAGGCCTAGTTATCAACGTGTCTACTTACCTGCCTTCGCCGGCCCAATACGCCCGCCTAAGCTCGCCTACCATCGCTGCCGCAGACCTGAATAATCTCGCCAAAGTTATCAACAAATCTGTCAAAAAGCCACGCACCAAGTATGGGGCGATGAGCAGCGGACTGTGATAGTTATCACTCATCCGATCTCGCTGCTCTTTGGCTTTTTCCCAGCTTTATCGATACCCCTGTCACTAAGCACCCACACTAAACTACACTGTTCTACCCCCTATACCGGTGCCCCCAGAGCCCCCGCAACTAAATAAAGGTATTAACCCCTAAACCGCCGCACCTAGACACCGCCGCAACTATAATAAATATATTAACCCCTAAACTGCCGCTCCCGGACCCCGTCGCCACCTACATTATACCTAGTAACCCCTATCCTGCCCCCCCTATACCGCCGCCACCTATAATAAATATATTAACCCCTATCCTGCTGATCCCGGACCCTGCCGCAACTAAATAAATTGTTTAACCCCTAAACCGCCACTCCCGGACCCCGCCACCACCTATATTAAATTTATTAACTCCTAATCTGCCCCCCCTACACCGTTGCCACCTATAATAAATTTATTAACCCCAATCCTGCCCCCCCCTACTCCGTCGCCACCTATAATAAAATTATTAACCCCTAAACCTAAGTCTAACCCTAACACCCCCTAACTTAAATATTAATTAAATACATCTAAATATTATAACTCTTATTAACTAAATTAATCCTATTTAAAACTAAATACTTACCTATAAAATAAACCCTTATATAGCTACAATATAACTTATAATTATATTGTAGCTATTTTAGGATTTATTTTTATTTTACAGGTAAATTTGTATTTATTTTAGCTAGTTAGAATAGTTATTAAATAGTTATTAACTATTTCATAACTACCTAGCTAAAAGAAATACAAAATTACCTGTAAAATAAATCCTTACCTAAGTTACAATTAAACCTAACACTACACTATCATTAAATTAATTAAATAAATTAGCTATAAATAACTACAATTAAATACAATTAAACTAACTAAAGTACAAAAAATAAAAAAACTAAGTTACAAAAAATAAAAAATAAAAAGTTACAAACATTTTAAAAATATTACAACAATTTTAAGCTACTTACACCTAATTTAAGACCCCTAATAAAATAACAAAGCCCCCCAAAATAAAAAAAATGCCCATCCCTATTCTAAATTACAAAAGTTAACAGCTCTTTTACCAGCCCTTAAAAGGGACTTGTGCGGGGCATGCCCCTAAGTAAACAGCTCTTTTGCATGTAAAAAAAAAAATACAACCCCCCCAACATTAAAATCCACCACCCACATACCCCTACTCTAACCCAAACCCCCTTAAATAAACCTAACACTACCCCCCTGAAGATCACCCTACCTTTAGCCATCTTCAGCCAGCCGACTACCGATGGAACAGAAGAGGACATCCACAGCGGCCGAAGTCATCATCCACGGTGGTGTAGGGGGGGACAGATTAGGGGTGTTTAGACTCGGGGTACATATTAGGGTATTAGGTGCAGACATCTCCCATAGGAATCAATGGGATATCGGGCAGCAGCGAACATGAACTTTTGCTATGGTCAGACTCGCATTGATTCCTATGGGATCCGCCGCCTCCAGGGCGGCGGATTGAAAACCAGGTATGCTGGGCCGGAAAAGTGCCGAGCGTACCTGCTAGTCATTTGATAACTAGCAAAATTAGTCAGATTGTGCCGAACTTGTGTGCGGAACATCTGGAGTGACGTAAGAATCGATCTGTGTCAGACTGAGTCCGGCGGATCGAAGCTTACGTCACAAAATTCTACTTTTGCCGGGCAGCAGGGCTTGATAACTAAGGCGAATCAGCCTTGCCACAAATACGCTGCGGGATTCAAGCGGATTTGAGGTTGACTGCTTGATAACTAGGCCTCATAGCATCAAAGGAGGATTCTAGGGAGTTTAATATGGGGTCGTTGTTTCATAGAATGAGTTAGCCCATTTCCTGGGTTCCCCAGAGTGATAAGATATAACAGTTAATACCTTAATTTTATCATTAGGATAAGTCCTTGGCTTTAAAGAAAAGAATAGTGTACAATAATTCTTAAACTCCCTGAAATTAGCTCTTATTCCAGTGAATCTTTCAGTTGGAGATATTTGTGGTTCAGGGTAATTATCCAGAGGGATCCTTTTGTGAAAGATGATCACTTATGAACTTTCTTAAGTGTTCATGCTCTGTCTGGATCTCTCTAAGACCCTGGAGTATCAAATCCATGTTCTGGGACAAGGCACCCACACAGTTTGATAATTCACTGAGATCCATAGCTAGTTGGGAATTTTTCTTTTTTGAGACTAGGTAATATGTAAGGATTGAAATAACTTATATTGAGCTTTCATAAATATTTCCCAAAATCTCAATAAACTCCTATTAGGACCACCCAGTCTCACACCAGACCACGGACTCTTAGATTGAATTAGGAGTCCTGCTATGCTCATTGACTGAGGGAAGACTATGGGGGTTAGTTCTCAACGTGTCTACTTTTCCTGCCTTCGCCGGCCCAATACGCCCGCCTAAGCTCGCCTCACATCGCAGCCGCGGACCTGCAAAAATTCGCCTAAGTTATCAAAAAAACTGTCAAAAAGCCGCGCACCAAGTACGGGGAGATGAGCAGTGGACTGTGAGAGTTATCACTCATCCAATCTCACTGCTCTTCAGCTTTTTTACAGCTTTCTTGCTAGCCTGTCACTAAGCACCCACACTAAACTACACTGTTCTACCCCCTATACCGGCGCCCCCGGAGCCCCCCGCAACTAAATAAAGTTAGTAACCCCTAAACCGCCGCAACTCTTATAAATGTATTAACCCCTAAACCGCCGCTCCCGGACACCGCCGCAACCTACATTATACCTAGTAACCCCTATCCTGCCCCCCTATACCGTCGCCCTCTATAATAAAGTTATTAACCCCTATCCTGCTGATCCCGCACCTCGCCGCAACTAAATAAATAGTTTAACCCTTAAACCGCCGCTCCCTGACCCCACCGCAACCTATATTAAACTTATTAACCCCTAATCTGCCCCCCCTACACCGTCGCCACCTATAATAAATTTATTAACCCCTATCCTGCCCCCCATTACACCGCCGCCACTGTAATAAAATTATTAACCCCTAAACCTAAGTCTAACACTAACCCTAACACCCCCCTAACTTAAATATTAATTAAATAAATCTAAATAATATTTCTATTATGAACTAAATTAATCCTATTTAAAACTAAATACTTACCTTTAAAATAAACCCTAATATAGCTACAATATAAATAATAATTATATTGTAGCTATCTTAGGATTTATATTTATTTTACAGGTAACTTTGTATTTATTTTAGCTAGTTAGAATAGTTATTAAATAGTTATTAACTATTTAATAACTACCTAGGTAAAAGAAATACAAAATTACCTGTAAAATAAATCCTAACCTAAGTTACAATTAAACCTAACACTACACTATCATTACATTAATTAAATAAATTAACTACAAATAACTACAATTAAATACAATTACATAAACTAACTAAAGTACAAAAAATAAAAAAGCTAAGTTACAAAAAATAAAAAAAATAAGTTACAAACATTTAAAAAATATTACAACAATTTTAAGCTACTTACACCTAATCTAAGCCCCCTAATAACATAACAAAGCCCCCCAAAATAAAAAATGCCCTACCCTATTCTAAATTTAAAAAGTTCAAAGCTCTTTTACCTTACCAGCCCTTAAGAGGGCCTTTCGTGGGGCATGCCCCAAAAAATTCAGCTCTTTTGCCTGTAAAAGAAAAATACAACCCACCACCCACATACCCCTAATCTAACCCAAACCCCCCTTAAAAAAACCTAACACTAATCCCCTGAAGATCATCCTACCTTGAGTCGTCTTCACTCAGCCGAGCAGCGATGGAACTGAAGAGGAGATCCGGAGCGGCAGAAGTTATCCTCCAAGGGGAGCTGAAGAAATCTTCCATCCGATGAAGTAATCCTCCAAGTGGCGCTGAAGAAGTCTTCCATCTGATGAAGTGATCCTCCAAGCGGCACTGAAGAAGTCTTCAATCCGGGCGATGTCATCTTCCAAGCGGGGTCTTCAATCTTCTTCTTCAGGATCCATCTTCATTCCGCCGACGCGGAACATCCTTCTTTCCCGACGGACTACCGACGAATGAAGGCTCCTTTAAGGGACGTCATCCAAGATGGCGTCCCTTCAATTCCGATTGGCTGATAGGATTCTATCAGCCAATCGGAATTAAGGTAGGAAAAATCTGATTGGCTGATTGAATCAGCCAGTCAGATTGAGCTTGCATTCTATTGGCTGATCGGAATAGCCAATGGAATGCAAGCTCAATCTGATTGGCTGATTGGATCAGCCAATTGGATTGAACTTCAATCTGATTGGCTGATTCAATCAGCCAATCAGATTTTTCCTACCTTAATTCCGATTGGCTGATTGAAAGCAAGGGCGGCGGATTGAAAACCAGGTATGCTGCCAATCGGAATTAAGGTAGGAAAAATCTGATTGGCTGATTGAATCAGCCAATCAGATTGAGCTTGCATTCTATTGGCTGATCGGAATAGCCAATGGAATGCAAGCTCAATCTGATTGGCTGATTGGATCAGCCAATCGGATTGAACTTCAATCTGATTGGCTGATTCAATCAGCCAATCAGATTTTTCCTTCCTTAATTCCGATTGGCTGATTGAAAACAAGGGCGGCGGATTGAAAACCAGGTACGCTGGGCTGTAAAAGGGCCGAGAGTACCTGCTAGTTTTTTGATAACTAGCAAAAGTAGTCAGATTGTGCCGCACGTTTGCGGAACATCTGGAGTGACGTAAGAATCGATCTGTGTCGGACTGAGTCCGGCGGATTGAAGCTTACGTCACAAAATTCTACTTTTGCTGGTATCTAGGGCTTGATAACTAAGGCAAATCAGCCTCGCCACAAATACGCTGCGGAATTCCAGCGTATTTGAGGTTGACGGCTTGATAACTACCCCCCTATATAGTCATTTACTGGAGGAAGTAGAGATATTCAGAACAGTCTTATTATATATAACCGTAGTAGCATTCCCATTAACATGATAAGACCAAGATTGTTAAATAGGCTAAATGATTTTTGTTTAGTTTGTCACTGGTAGTTTAGCAGAAAGATTTAATAGCAAGACATAGTCCAGAGTTAGCATGAGTAGGCAGAGTCAAAGATCTCTTGCAGGAGATAGCAGCTTGTTAGTAAACACATAGCTTGAGAGCAGCACAAAAGCACAGATTATAGATGCACAAACTGTAAGCAGATGACAGGCAGTCTTTGGCATGTATAACATATGAGTAGCAATGCAATTCACAGAAGGTATGGAGATATTATAGGAGACAATACCGTACTTCAGCTGCAGGAATGGTAACCGTATGGTACAGCAGAGGAGAGCGTCTCAGCTGTGTGACGTCAGTGGAGCTGCTTGTGAACAGCGTGCAGGGGAAAGTGCTGGGTCCCAATGGAGAGACAGGAGGTGAGTAGCCTGATGATCCAGCAGCTATAGGCAGTGACAAAGAGCTGTAAAGGAGAGACTGTAAACAGGATACAGAAATCTTCAAATACAAAAGTTTAGAGTAGCGGTCAGAAGAACCAGCAGTAACAGGCTAGTTGTATTGCGCTGTAGGGAGACCGTAGTCCACTGAGGCAAATTACCTAGCAAAGAGGTAGAGGAGGAGGGGCCTTAAATAGGGAGTCAAGGAGATTTAAAGGTATACACACGTATATGTGTGACAGTTATATCAACATAGAATCAATATGTATAAAGATGTGAAATTAGGTATACAGGGGAATATAAGATATTCAAAAGAGGAGAAAGGAAAGAAAAAAAAAATGTGAATAATAATAATGACAAAAGTGTGGACATAGGCTTACCTGCGTACCTATGCATAGAGAGTGTGGAATATACAATGTAATTGACTACAGTATATAAAAGTACATTACAAAAAAAAATTGCTAATGGGTTAAGAAGTCCACATTTAGTCCAGAATTTAGCATGTTCAAGGGCATTATCATTTTTATTTCAAAGGTTTTTCTTTCCATGGTGTTATTGAAGTTGCCTCTGAGAATCTTGAGTTTGAGGTTTTCGATGGAGTGGTCAGGTTGGGTGAAATGGTGACCAACAGGGGTAATGTATTTTGTTTCACAGTGGTTTTTGATTGAGTGTCTGTGTAAGTTTATCCGAAGGTGCAGTTTTTGGCTTGTTTCTCCAATATAACATCCCACTTCACATGCAGTGCATTTGTGAAAGCTGTACTGCTTTCACAAATGTGTTGACATAGCAGCACAGCTAATCACAAGGGTAAATCCTATAACATTAAAGTGGCATATTCATGTATATCTGCAAATGTGGTATACATGATACATTGCACTGCATGTAAAGTGGGATGTTATATTGGAGAAACAAGCCAAAAACTGCACCTTTGGATGAACTTACACAGACACTCAATCAAAAACCACTGTGAAACAAAATACTGTACCCCTGTTGGTCACCATTTCCCCCAACCTGACCACTCCATCCAAAACATCAAAATCAAGGCCTAGATTTGGAGTTTTGTCGGTAAGGACCCGCGTAGCTAACGCCGGCTTTTTTCTGGCAGCACCATAAAAATAACTCTGGTATTGAGAGTCCACATAAAGGCTGCGTTAGGCTCCAAAAAAGGAGCGTAGAGCATTTTTAACGCAGCTTCAACTCTCAATACCAGAGTTGCTTACGCAAGCGGCCAGCCTCAAAAACGTGCTTGTGCACGATTCCCCCATAGAAAACAATGGGGCTGTTTGAGCTGAAAAAAAACCTAACACCTGCAAAAAAGCCGCGTTCAGCTCTTAACGCAGCCCCATTGTTTGCTATGGGGAAACACTTCCTAAGTCTGCACCTAACACCCTAACATGTACCCCGAGTCTAAACACCCCTAACCTTACACTTATTAATCCCTAATCTGCCGTCCCCGCTATCGCTGACACCTGCATTTTATTTTTAACCCCTAATCTGCCGCTCCGTAAACCGCCGCTACTTACATTATCCTTATGTACCCCTAATCTGCTGCCCCTAACACCGCCGACCCCTATATTATATTTATTAACCCCTAATCTGCCCCCCACAACGTCGCCTCCACCTGCCTACACTTATTAACCCCTAATCTGCCGACCGGACCGCACCGCTATTATTATAAAGTTATTAACCCCCAATCACTAACCCTATAATAAATAGTATTAACCCCTAATCTGCCCTCCCTAACATCACCGACACCTAACTTCAAACATTAACCCCTAATCTGCCGACCGGAGCTCACCGCTATTCTAATAAATGTATTAACCCCTAAAGCTAAGTCTAACCCTAACACTAACACCCCCCTAAGTTAAATATAATTTTATTCTAACGAAATAAATTAACTCTTATTAAATAAATTATTCCTATTTAAAGCTAAATACTTACCTGTAAAATAAATCCTAATATAGCTACAATATAAATTATAATTACATTGTAGCTATTTTAGGATTAATATTTATTTTACAGGCAACTTTGTAATTATTTTAACCAGGTACAATAGCTATTAAATAGTTAAGAATTATTTAATAGTTACCTAGTTAAAATAATTACAAAATTACCTGTAAAATAAATCCTAACCTAAGTTACAATTAAACCTAACACTATACTATCATTAAATTAATTAAATAAAATACCTACAATTACCTACAATTAAACCTAACACTACACTATCAATACATTAATTAAATACAATACCTACAAATAAATACATTTAAATAAACTAACTAAAGTACAAAAAATAAAAAAGAACTAAGTTACTAAAAATAAAAAAATATTTACAAACATAAGAAAAATATTACAACAATTTTAAACTAATTACACCTACTCTAAGCCCCCTAATAAAATAACAAAGCCCCCCAAAATAAAAAAATGCCCTACCCTATTCTAAATTACTAAAGTTCAAAGCTCTTTTACCTTACCAGCCCTGAACAGGGCCCTTTGGGGGGCATGCCCCAAGAAGTTCAGCTATTTTGCCTGTAAAAAAAAACATACAATACCCCCCCCAACATTACAACCCACCACCCACATACCCCTAATCTAACCCAAACCCCCCTTAAATAAACCTAACACTAAGCCCCTGAAGATCTTCCTACCTTTTCTTCACCCTGCCAGGTTCACCGATCAGTCCAGAAGAGCTCCTCCAATGTCCTGATCCAAGCCCAAGCGGGGGGCTGAAGAGGTCCATGATCCGGCTGAAGTCATCATCCAAGCGGGAGCTGAAGAGGTCCATGATCCGGCTGAAGTCTTCATCCAAGCGGGGCAGAAGAGGTCTTCCATCTGATTGAAGTCTTCATCCAAGCGGGATCTTCTATGGTCATCCATCCGGAGCAGAGCGGCAGGATCCTGAAGACCTCCGACGCGGAACATCCATCCTGGCCGATGACTGAATGACGAATGACGGTTCCTTTAAATGACGTCATCCAAGATGGCGTCCCTCGAATTCCGATTGGCTGATAGGATTCTATCAGCCAATCGGAATTAAGGTAGGAATATTCTGATTGGCTGATGGAATCAGCCAATCAGAATCAAGTTCAATCCGCCGACCCCTATATAATATAGGGGTCGGCGGTGTTAGGGGCAGCAGATTAGGGGTACATAAGTATAACGTAGGTGGCGGCGCTTTGCAGTCGGCAGATTAGGGGTTAATTATTGTAGGTAGCTGGCGGCGACGTTGTGGGGGGCAGATTAGGGGTTAATAAATATAATATAGGGGTCGGCGGTGTTGGGGGCAGCAGATTAGGGGTACATAAGTATAACGTAGGTGGCGGTCGGCAGATTAGGGGTTAAAAAATGTAATCGAGTGGCGGCGATGTGGGGGGACCTCGGTTTAGGGGTACATAGGTAGTTTATGGGTGTTAGTGTACTTTAGAGTACAGTAGTTAAGAGCTTTATGAACCAGCGTTAGCCCAGAAAGCTCTTAACTACTGACTTTTTTCCTGCGGCTGGAGTTTTGTCATTAGATGTCTAACGCTCACTTCAGCCACGACTCTAAATACCGGAGTTAGAAAAATCCCATTGAAAAGATAGGATACGCAATTGACGTAAGGGGATCTGCGGTATGGAAAAGTCGCGGCTGAAAAGTGAGTGTTAGACCCTATTTTGAGTGACTCCAAATACCGGAGTTAGCCTAAAACCAGCATTAGGAGCCTCTAACGCTGGTTTTCACGGCTACCGCCAAACTCCAAATCTAGGTCCAAGATTTTTAGAAGCAACTTCAAAAACACCATGGAAAGAAAAACCTTTAAAATGACATGATAATGCACTTCAACTTGCTAAATTCTAGACTAAATGTGGACTCTGGTTTCTTAACCCATTATCAAAATGTTTTGTAATGTACTTTCATATACTGTAGTCAATTACATTGTATATTCCACACTCTATATGCATAGGTACACAGGTAAGCCTATGTCCACACTTTTGTCATTATTATTATTCCCCTATTTTTCTTTCTTTCTTTCTTTCATCTTTCCTTTCTCCTTTTTTGACTATCTTATATTCCCCTGTATACCTAATTTCACATCTTACATATACATATTGATTCTATGTTGATATATAACTTTATGTCAGTATATGCTTTGTGTATATAATCATATATTTCCCCTGTCTGTTATCCTTCACTGACACTGCCTGCCTCTGTCTCCTAAACCTCCCTCATGACTTTTATGACAATTCCTCCTCCCCCTGCATTCAAACCTCTGTAACCTTTCTGTCTTTTTAGCCATCTTATGTTTAAAGATATAATCTGTAAATTCCATCAAAATGGTCAGTATTGCTTCAGACATCAAAAAGGAAGACATTCTTCCGAAAGATTGTCATCTTATAAATGTATAGTTAGTACAATAAAAAAGTATCATTGCTCAATGCAATACTCTTGTTATTTTGATACATAAATATATATATATATATATATATATATATATATATATATATATATATATATATATATATATATATATATATATATATATATATATATATATATATATATATATATATACTGTATTTGTATATAGCTGGGATGTGCACTCTCATTTATGAACTTTGCTGCCAGGGGGCTAGTAGAATTAATAGTAACAATGAAGAGACTTGCACTCACTGGTCCTTTAGAGAAAAAAAATGTGTCAGTACTCCCTAAGTATAGGCATTTGGATGCTTCGTTAGCATCCAAATGTGGAAGAAGGCGGCCGCTCGCGGGAAATTCAGAGATGGATTTTTCTTGTGAAAGTGCATCATGCTAAGATGCTAACACAGCACCCGAATGCCCACGCATACTTATTGATGTTTTATACACAGTGTTATCTATATGACACACATGAACTAACACCCTCTAGTGGTGAAAAACTGTCAAAATGCATTTATATAAGAGGCAACCTTCATGGTCTAAGAAATTAGCATATGAACCTCCTAGGTTTATCGTTCAACTAAGAGTACCAAGAGAAAAAAAGCAAAATTGTTGATTAAAGTAAATTGGAAAGTTGTTTAAAATTGCATGCCCTATTTGAATCATGAACATTTATTTTGGATTAGACTGTCCCTTTAGCCAACATTTACTGTCCTTTTAACAATTTACCATAATCATCTCATATTTAGAAATTAGAGCAAAGTAATTTCTGATTTATTTTCTTGTCTTTTTTTTTTTTTAAACATGGCAATTATTTACTTTTTACAATTTTAATATCTTATATTTGCAGTCAGAGCACCACAGGCTTATGAATAGATGTATAAGTTTACCAGATTTATTTATTTTACTTTTAAAAGTTTCTGTTAGACATATCCACAGGGAATTTTTTTTTTTTTTAAAAAAGATCTCACGAGGAAAAAAGGATTCTTTTAGTAAAATACATTATTGATATCTGAGATAGAGTACGAGGAAGCCATAAAAGTGATATATTACATCTAAGTGTCCTCTAAGCGCATTATGTTTTATCAGCTATTAACCAAGGATTCTTGAATTGTGCATTTGTACAGTTTAATAAAGCTGTATGTCATGAGACAATACAATGACTTTAGACTCATATGTTTATAGAAACAATAATCAATGTATACAAGGACACATCATTTTTACTGTGTTGCATGTAAAAGAGTGCATTAAAAATGCAGTTTGTGGGATTTTATTTTGTAAAACAGATCCTTAACTATTGTCCTCAATGGTAATAAAATATATGTGTATTTATTATCACATGAAAATAAGTATGATAAATGTAGGTATAGCAAGAAATAAAACACCCTCTGTTTTGCAAACGTACAAGTCCTCCCTCCAAAACATTCCACGCAATAAAGGTAGTGTTTTTTCTTTATGGAGGCTGCTGAAGAATCCCAGCTGGGCTCTGACGCTTGTCCAGAGACTGTCAAACGGGTTGGGGAGGTATGGTCTCTGTAATGTACTACTCCCACTGTTTACAGTGCCTGTCTCAGTCAGGTTATCAATCATGTGGGCCAAAGCAGCTAATTAGGAGTAACTTATGCAACCAATCTTAAATGGCCAGAGGTGCTGTCAATTCCAACATACACAAAATATACTCTACTCCGCCCCTGTAATATTGTGGCACTGTATCTTGGAAATGGTGCCGATTAAAACACTGACTCCGATAAAAAAAATACATGCTGATATGGATCTAATCATCAAGCCTTAAAACAATGTGTGTATAAAAAAGACAGCTGGGCTTTAACTGGCAGAGGTGCACACACACACACACACATATATATACACACACATATCCCAGCTGGGCTCTGACGCTTGTCCAGAGACTGACAAACGGGTTGGGGAGGTATGGTCTCTGTAATGTACTACTCCCACTGTTTACAGTGCCTGTCTCAGTCAGGTTATCAATCATGTGGGCAAAAGCAGCTAATTAGGACTAACTCATGCAACCAATCTTAAATGAACAGAGGTGCTGTCAATTCCAACATACACAAAATATACTCTACTCCACCCCTGTAATATTGTGGCACTGTACCTTGGAAATCGTGCTGATTAAAACACTGACTCCCATAAAAAAATACATGCTGATATGGATCTAATCATCAAGCCTTAAAACAATGTGTGTATAAAAAAGACAGCTGGGCTTTAACTGGCAGAGTTGCCGGTACGGCGTACCGTTGTGAATCGGCGAAAAAAAGCCTTTTATATATATATATATATATATATATATATATATATATATATATATATATATATATATATATACACACATATATATGCAAAAAAAATATTGGGAAGGAGTGTCCCAGTAATCCCCTTTGAAAAAATGGGGCATGTGCATTCTACCGACTCAACGGAAAATAGGGCTGGTCTTTATATTTTTCCAGGGCTGCTTTTTATTCCCAGTCCGGCCTTGGCACTCACAGGAAGCTGTGCTGTCACCAGAGTCACAGGCAGTTAACCCCAGACAGGTCTGGGTGCAAGAACCATAGGGAACATTACAAAACAAATTAATACAACACACAGAGAAAGTCCATCACTCACTTACAAGCTCACAGCTAAGTTTAAAAGCAAAAATGGAAGGGTTAGTTACAGCATTTGGCTTACTGGATTCCCAGCCCCTTTCACTGGGTGCCACAGCCTAACCTAATCAACAGTGCTGACCTTGAGCTTCTAAGTACGTTTTTAAAAGGTTTTATATTGAATTTTTAGATCAGTATCTGTGCATATTCTTCTTTATAATAGTGTTAAATGAAAATTGGTGTATACTTTCCTTTTAACTGTGAGCAGTTAAAATAATAATTTTTCACTTCTCTCCAGTATTTTTAATGACATTTGTTAATTGGTATAGTTATTTTAAAGATTAATTTAAGCTGTCACTGTTTATACATAGCTAGCTATTCTATTTTTAGTATGTCAGTAAGGCTGTAAAAGCATAAATTAATAAAGGAACAGACATGTAAGTAATACATGCATCTACTAGAAATGATGGGTATATAATAAAACCTGTAGGTCTTGCTAAAGAGGGACGCATAGAAATGATTTAATGAGTTTGTTTAGCCGGTTCATAAGGACAATAACATTTTAAAACAAGTATGGCATTAGTGAAAGTTGGAAAACAAATTGATAATGTGCAATGGTTAAATGAAATCATAAGTCATTTGCCAGTCTATAAACAGTCTTGCAGAACAATCTCATGTTGAAGAGTAACAAATATTTGTGAAAGTAAATAGTGTTGCATACATTTTTTTGTATTCAGCACAGAAGCAGTGAGATTAGAATTGGAGAGCAAAATAGGAGCACATGAAAGCATATTTAGTCCCTTTTTCCATGGGGCATGGAATAATGTGTGCTCTAGTAAGAAATGTCCTGGCAGATAGGAAAAAACAGAGAAGGTATCACAGTAAGTATACATACACTAGAAAATATCATTAGTAATCATTTATGTAGTTAGTGGGGTTTGTAATTACTTGATGGAGAATTGAGCAAATATTTCCCAAATACTCATTGTAAAAATACATTGGCCAACAAATAATTTTACCATTGAATACTGCATATCAGTGCAGTAGCTTTCATGCTCTGTTAGGTTGAAGTTATTAATATATCTTAGAAAAAGCATAGCCTGTTATGAAGACAGACAGACTCTTTGGGGCCTATTTAGTATGGTGCGAGCGGACATGATCCGATATAGCGGATCATGTCCGCTGCACATCATTAAATACTGACAGCATACGCTCTCTGCATTTATCATTGCATCAGCAGTTCTTGTGAACTGCTGGTGCAATGCCGCCCCCCTGCAGATTTCTGGCCAATTGGCCGGAAGGCTCACCGGAAACACTGGGCATTAAGCTCCGTATGCAGCTTGATAAATATGCCCCTTTGTCTATGTCATTTTGTCTCCTTTTCAAATATTAGCATCAAATAACTTGCTATTCAGGAAATATGGGAAACCAATTTTCCAAATACATTTGGCATATATGATACAAATAAGTTGTCCCTTCTTTACATGTATTTTAGTTTGAGTGTTAAAAAATAATTACAAATAAAAGTGATTTTCATGTGGTAAATTTAAATTATATATATATATTCCAGTATCATATCTATCCTTGAAGTGTCTTGCAGAAAGATTTTCTAGCAAACAAGAGAAAATAACGTCAGTTCAGCACTTAAAGTTTTCATGCATTCTCCTGCATTCTGGAAAACTATATGTGCCTTACAGCTTATTCTACTAGTCTGCAGTTTATGAGCCTTTAGATACAGTTAATCTGATATGCAACAAAAATAGATTGAATCTCACCATAACTGTGCTGTTCCTGAACTGCTTCTCTAGCTGTAAAGCCTTTTGTGCATGCATGAGGCATGACAAGTTCCCTTCTACAAGTTACTTATTGTAACAATGTCAATGCCAATCCTGGCCAGGACGCTGAGGGTAGTGATAATATGTACTCAAACTCAGCACACAGGAAACAGTCCAAGGAGTAACCTACAGGTGATGATTCTGATGAACTGCAGGCGAAGTTAGAAACTGAACAGACTAACCTTTGGTACTAGAATTCAGCTAAATGGAGAATTCGGAGACAAGCAGGGTTGGAAACGGATCAGGCAAAGTCAAAGGAGAAGACAAGAGTAAGGTCAAGGTTTAAGCAAAACTCATGGGCAGCATTAAACAAAATGATAAAGCAACGGAAAGGTCAAAGTTCAAAGCAGGGATGAGAATTCTCAGGCAGTGTCAGGCAGAATCAGCAGGCAAATGTAGAAGTCAGAGTCTAAAGTAGAAGTCACAATCCAAAATAGCAGAGATTAAGCAGCAGACACAGAAGAAGCAAAGCTCATAAATTTGCATTAAAATGACTGCATTGCATAAGCAAATAGCACAAATGGCAGGAAAATATGTAGAATCAGATGCAATGGATGCAAAAAAAGGATGCAAACTGAGCATGCTGCAAAAATGATGTGTTTAAGAGAGAAGCAAAAACAAAGAGGGCGCCTAAAAATGATGATGCAACAATAAACAACAAAATGTGTTGCTAGGATACTGTGGCATGACACTCATTCAGTCCATCCTAAGGGACTGATTTATCAAGGGCCGAAGGGCCCCTGATGCCCCTGTTTCCGTGCAAGCCTTCAGGCTAGCCAGAAACAGCAGTTAAGAAGCAGCTGAGACTGTGGACATCAATCCACCCCAATCCTATACAATCGGTTTGATTGACACCCCCTGCTAGAGGCCGATTGGCCGTGAATCTGCAGGGGGCGGCATTGCACAAGCAGTTCACCAGAACTGCTTGTGCAATGTTAAATTCTGACAACGTTTGCTGTCAGCATTTAGCAATGTCTGTCGGACATGCACTTGGTAAATCGGTCCCTAAGGGTCTGTCCTGTACTGTCTACTAGTTATAGATCAACTCTGTCTTAAAATCATGTTCTGTTCTAAATTGCTGACAATATTCACTCTAACTAAAGGTATGACATGTCTGTCTATAGGTTTCTCATCCTTCCCATTCTGAAATATAAAATTTCCAAGTCTAGTCTGAATCCAGTTCGATTTCATCTTGTTGAAGTGGCCTGTTAAAGACTAGAAGATAGCCAAGTCCACTTTCAATATACAAGAATATTAAATGCTATTCATTCTTCCGTTCCATCATTCCTAAACCATCCATAAAATTTATGTCTGGATCAGGTTCCAGTATTATTTCTTCATATTCTAGCAGACAAAACATTACATACATTATAGTTATTATCATAAACAGATAATAATTTTAGTTTTTAATGGGAAAAAAAATATATGCAATCATCCGCCATATGAATCTGTTAAGTTTCAAAATCAAAAGTCATTCTAATCTGGTATAAAAAAGAATGCATTAACCTTTTCAGATCCATTCATTGTACCCCTGTATTTTGTATATGGCAAATTAAACAGAAGCATTCAAAACCACGAGCAAATGATTTTAAAACGATTTTAAAAAACATTTTGTACTTCAAAATCTTTGATCTCTTGAAAAGTAATTGTTACATCATATAAGATGTTTACACAGCTTTTTTTATTGTTAAACTTTTTGTTTATGCTCAGTTCAAATGTTAACCCTTAGATGCCGTTAGGACGTTCCATGCCACCCTAAAAGCACTGGACTTTAATGTTGTTAGGTAGGCATGGAACGTTCTACCTTTTTTGGCATCTTGCACCCCCCTACTTTTACTCACTGGAAAATCCAAATGCGGGGTGTGCCTTGCATCGTAGGCAGTTCCCCATGACCTGATCCCAGCTTTGTGTGATTTCCTTTTTTAATCAAGAGAATATTACATGGGATCTTTATTCCGATCTTCAGCACTTGCCCCAGGCATGATGGGGTAATTGTTTTCTGGTTTAAATTAAAATAGAGAAAATATTTGCTCAAATTACACTAATACGAAATATACTCAAATAAAATACAAATGTTTGGACATTTAAATACCAGTGTTTGGATATTTAAAATTGTAAACTATAAAATGACTTTAAAGGATATGCAATTATTAACTGCATACAACATGAACATAAAATTATAGTTACAGGGACAGTAAAGCAAAAATGTATCTTTTATTGTTTAAATAAAACATATCTATAAAAAAATACATCTATTATCACATTTTATTTATTATCTTGATACTGTATTGAAGAGTAAACTTAGGTTCCTGTCTTTAGTACTCTATTGCAGCAGTGTTCACAACAATATAATACATTGTTGCATAAGGCTATACAATACTAAACACATATGCACCCTCACATAATAATGTTTCATAATATATGTAACCTTCTGAGCCTAGCTATGTTTATTCATCAAAAATACCTAGAAAACACAAATCCATACTCTAATTGAATCCTGAAAGCTTAGTTATTAACTTTTGGCATGGTATAAACCCACAAACTCACAAAAAGAGAATCACTGTACCTGTTGCAATCTGTGATGCACAGAGATTGGTTTAACCTGCGGTGCTCTGTGTAAGGTCTGTGTCTTGTCCATGTTGTGAAGTCTACCCAGTGTGCCAGTATCCCACTCTGAAGGTCCTCTTCTCTCAACCTCTCTGTTTTTCTGCCTGTGCTTCCACTTATTCCGTCCCCCGGCTTTTCACCGAAAACAAATCAATATGCTGAAGGAAAAGCGATGTTAGCGAAAAGCAGGTATTGCACGCCAGTAAAGAGTCATTCCCTATAAAACCCAGCAAATTACTTTAATCAATGCTTGGACATTGCTGCATGTTTCCTGGCATAATGTGTTTTCTTTTACCCGATTTGTTTCTGGTATTGACCCCTGGCTTGCCTGTTTGGACTGTTCTATTGCCTTGTCCATTCCTGCTGTGCATGCTGATCGGACTGATTACTGGTAATGACTCCTGGCTTGCTATTTGGAGTGCTCTGACTGGCTACTTGTAAAATCCTCTACTTTACCTCTACACATCTGGCCCCAGCATAACCAGAAAAAGAGGTACATTTACCTTTAACAATAATGTCCAAGCCAATGAAGATGGAACCCACAGAGGTTGTAGAAGCCCTGAATACATTGCCAAAACAACTTTCTAATATCACACTAAAGATGCAGGAGATAGATAGCTGTCAAGATTATCAATAACAGCAAATGTAGGTCTTAAAAACACAGTCCCAACAAGCACCTCCTCTAATACAACTACCTCTAGTTGCAGTTTCAGCCGAACTACCAACTGGCGTCTCTATTCCTCTAGAATCTGATGTAACACTGCCAGAACTGTTCTACGGAGATTGCACTAAATATTGTACTTTTATCACCTCCTGCAAAATACTATTTGCATTTTGGACACGAACATATGCTACAGAGTTTGTAAAATTTCACACAATTATTTATTTGTTATCTGGTGGATCAAAACTATGGGCAAACAATCTTATTCATTCAAACAGCGACACATTTCATTAAATTGACTCCTTTCTTACTGCCATGAATACTATATAGGATGATAATAAAAAAAATGTTATCAAATAATAATATTTAATTCCAATTAAAAATAACAGAGTTCCACCAGGTGAAGTATTATAAACACAGCAATTATATTTATGCAGTAACTAGGGTACCAATTATGATCAAATATATAATAGATTTACTACAATTTTAAAATATAAAACTAGATATAGAGATAATTAAATTGTCTGTTACCCTTTGGAAACGTACACTATGAATGAAAAATAAAATCTTGACCCAAAATAAATTAAATGTCAAATATTACAGTAGATTTATTAGAACAAATCAGAATATGCCAGTAGCGATAACCAAAATACACAAAATGGCTTATTTAGCAACATTTGGTTAGCGAAAATGAGCCAAATATTACAATTAAAATCTTAACTACAATTCAGCAGAATAATAGCATACCCAGGAAGTACAATTTAGCTATGTAACCTAAGTAGTCTTATTTTCCCCAATCAAAGGGCTTTATACAATATTAGAAACCCAATACATGAACCAACAAACAGAAAGAGACTAAAATCAAATAAGACCCTTTAAGATGCTTTAGAATATATTAAAAATAATTCAGCGCTAATTATTAAATAATACACAATGATTATTCAGTAGTTTTAAATTAACAATGCACAGATAACTATGATATTCAGGATTAACCATCTATGAGATATAAAATTATAAGCATGAAACACACTTTTAATCACAATAATATTTCAGATATTTCAATATTACAATAAAGAAATGTTAGCTATAGTAACTATTACAATATTATGGCTAGATTACGAGTTTTGCGTTATGAGGGGTGCGGTACTAACTTGCACGTTATTGTCACCGCTCATTTTCCTACAGAGCTGGTATTACAAGTTTTAATAAGCCCGGCGTTAAAAGACAAGAAGTGAGCGTAGAGCAAAATTGAGCTCCATACCGCACTCCAATACCAGCACCGCTTAAGTCAGCAGTGAGCTGGTTGTACGTGCTTGTGAACGATTTCCCCACAGACATCAACCTCCCTGATCCCCCCCAAAACAGCTCTCTAACACTCCCCATCTGCCTTATTGGCGGCTATCTTGGGTACTGGCAGCTGTCTGCTATTACTATTGAACCTTCATTCAGTGTTAGGACATTGGAAAAAGAGGATGGCTCCGCGTCATCTGGATTCAAGATGGCTCTGCTCCGTTCCTGTTGATTGAAGATAGAAGATGCCGCTTGGATGAAGATATCTGCCACTTGGAGGACCTCTTCTGCCTGGATTTGATGAAGACTTCTGGACGGATTGGATGACTGCTTGTGCCCAGCTGGGTGAAGACGGCTCAAGGTAGGGTGATCTTCAAGGGGGTAGTGTTAGGGGTTTTTAAGGGGGGATCGGGTGGGTTTTAGAGTAGGGGTGTGTGGGTGGTGGGTTGTAATGTTGGGGGGGTATTGTATTTATTTTTTTTACAGGTAAAAAAGCTGATTACTTTGGGGCAATGCCCCGCAAAAAGCCCTTTTAAGGGCTGGTAAAAGAGCTGATTACTTTGGGGCAATGCCCCGCAAAAGGCCCATTTAAGGGCTATTTGTAATTTAGTTTAGGGTAGAGAATTTTATTATTTTGGGGGGCTTTTTTATTTTATTAGGGGGCTTAGATTAGGTGTAATTAGATTAAACTTCTTGTAAAATTATTTTATTTTTTTTATTTTTTTTATTTTTTTGTACTTTAGTTATTTTTAGTTAATTTTATTTAATGTTAGGTAATTGTAGTTAATTAATTAATTTATTTAATGATAGTGTAGTGTTAGGTGTAATTGTAACTTAGGTTAGGATTTATTTTACAGGTAATTTTGTAGTTATTTTTTCTAGGTAGCTATTAAATAGTTAATAACTATTTAATAGCTATTGTACCTAGTTAAAATAAATACAAAGTTGCCTGTAAAATAAATATAAATCCTAAAATAGCTACAATGTAATTATTAGTTATATTGTAGCTATCTTAGGGTTTATTTTACAGGTAAGTATTTAGTAAGTATTTAGTTTTAAATAGGATTAATTGATTTAATTATAGGAATATTTACATAGATTAATTTAAATAATATTTGTTAGGGGGGTGTTAGGGTTAGGGTTAGACTTAGGTTTAGGGATTAATTAATTTAATATAGTGGCGGCAGTGTAGGGGGAGTAGATTAGGGGTTAATCAATGTAATGTAGGTGGCGGCGGTGTAGGGGGGCAGGATAGGGGTTAATAAATGTAATGTAGGTGGCGGAGCGCTCCGGGTGCGGCGGTTTAGGGGTTAAACAATTAATTTATTTGCGGCTGGGTCCGGGAGCAGCGGTTTAGGGGTTCATATATTTATTATAGTTGTGGCGGGGTCTGGGAGCAGCGGTTTAGGGTTCATATATTTATTATAGTGGCAGCGGGGTCCGGAAGTGGCGGTTTAGGGGTTAATAAGTATAATGTAGGTGGCGGTATAGGGGGGACAGATTAGGGGTGTTTAGACTCGGGGTACATGTTAGGGTGTTAGGTACAGACACTTCCCATAGGAATCAATGGGATATCGGGCAGCAGCGAACATGAGCTCTCACTGATTCCTATGTCAGACTCCCATTGATTCCTATGGGATCCGCCACCTCCAGGGTGGCGGATTGAAAACCAGGTACGCTGGCCCAGAATAGTGGCGAGCGTACCTAGTTGTTCTTTGATAACTAGCAAAAGTAGTCATATTGTGCCGAACTTGCGTTCGGAACATCTGTAGTGACGTAACCATCGATCTGTGTTGGACTGAGACCGGCGGATTGTATGTTATGTCACTATATTCTACTTTTTCCGGGCTGTAGGGCTTGATAACTACAGCGAATCAGCCTCGCCACAAATACGCTGCAGAATTCTAGCGTATTTGCGGTTGACGGCTTGATAACTAGAGGCCATAGTCTTGGCTCACCAGTAATACTGGTGACCTATACCATTTAATTACCGGGATGACCATGTATGTGATAAAGTAAGTATATTTGGATTATAATGCTCATATCAAGAGCAGTAATATCAGGAGCCTATACCTTTTGATACCACATAGTAACGGTATCTTGGAATGTTCCTTGATATACTGTCATATTGATGATCCGTGCCTAGATACAGGTGATATTGTTTATATCTTGGATACCAATGCTTTATATAGCTTACTATAGTGGCTCTCAAATTATTGTTAAATGCTAGATCCTGGCTCTGACACAGTATTATACTTTATGGAAATACCAGAGACCTATACCTTTTAGTTACCTTTTAATTACTGGAATAAGCCATATATAGTAAAATCGAATACAAGCTATATTATAACACTGATACGGACAACAAAGACTCCTTCCAAAAAAAGGTAAGTATATGTTCAGGAGTCAATTTAGCGTATTGGCAAAGGTGCCTCTTAGTCAAAATGACTTCTCTATCTTGTAATACCCATAATTAAGGAGTAGTCATTGCTTATTTAAAAGAAGGGAAAGGGAGCGGGGACGTCACTAATGCGTTTCGCCGTTGTGGCTTTTTCAAGCCAAGAAAAATGAAAATGAATAAACAATAAAAACTTAGAATAAAGATAAATATAAAGAAAGAAAGAAGAAAAATAAAGACAAATAAAGAAAGAAAAAATATATAAAGAAAAATATATGTTCATGTAAAGAAAGATAATAAAGATATATACTTATACATAAAATACCAAAAGTAACAAATTGTGCCAAATATACTATAAGGTAAAAGGACACATTATACATGGGTTTCCACAGCTAACCATGTTCATAAAACAAATATTACGATGTCACCTTAAAAGTATACTATCAACAGCTTGCACAAAATATTTATACGATCAGCATTCTAAATCAAAATCAGTGTTTAACCCTTTAGGTACCAAGGTGTCCAAAACATGGATCCACCTTGTCTCATGTTGTAAAAGGATTTTCACTCTGGCTCCATGGCTAAGGGGTGGGACATGATCGATTATAATGCAATGTCGGCCACAGTATGTTTGGCAACCAAAATGTGTTTATCCACAGGTTGATCACTTGCACCAGTGTCTATTGCATGTCGTATGGCAGCCCTGTGATTAGCCATCCACGTATGCAAATTATCGTTGGTCTTGCCAATGTAATATTTGCCACAATTGCAATGTAACATGTACACTACATATTTTGTAGTACAAGTTACCCTATGCTTAATGGCATACCTTTTGTTGTGCCATGGATGGACAAAATGGGTACTCTGTACCAAGTAATTGCACGTGGTACAACCGCTAAACCTAAAATAACCTGGTTTGGGTGTACCAGGCCACGTAGATGTGGTATAACTGGGTTTGTGATCAGATCTCATTAATATGTCCTTGATTGTTCTTCCTCTTCTGTAGCCAGTTCTGTGTGGGTCATGTTCCTTGAATGGTAATCCAGGGTCACTGGATATAATGTTCCAGTTTTCTTTAATGATTCCATTCAGCTGTCATTTGTCCGGAGTGTTCCTTGTTACAAACATCATCCATGGTTTGTCCTCTGTCACGCTTGTCCTCTTCACCAGAGATTCTTCTTGTGTGAAATTCTTAACTTTATCCATGGTGTCACTCAGTAGCTGATCCTTATAGTCTCTCACTCTGAATCTTTCACGCATATGCTGTAGTTGTGTTTCTTTGTTCATTTGTAAAGTGTTGTTGCGAATAACACGTTCAAACTGAGACACCGGAAGTGCTTTTTTTAACGCTCGTGGGTGACAACTTTCCGCTCTCAATAATAAATTGAGGTCCATCTCTTTTTGATATAGCGTAGTGTGTAGTCTGTCACAATTTTTGTAAATTCTCAGATCAAGGAAGTCAATGACAGTATCAGACGAGTGGATTTTGAATTGTAAATTCTGTTTGCAGCTGTTGAGTTGGCAAAACTAATCTTCAGTTCATCTTTTGTGCCCAACCAGATGATAAATAAGTCATCAATATATCTTCTGAACCGTTTGATGTGTGGACTGTTAAAAAGAGGGGTACAAAATAATTAAAATTCCGCCATATAAATATTGGCGTAAGATGGGGCCACATCACCATACCCACAATTTGAAGGAAAAATTGGTGTTTCAATCTAAAGTAATTGAACTTTAGACAAAACTCAAGTAACTGAGTTAGGAACTCAGCAGGGGGACCCACATATGTATGTCTCCTCTAGGGGTTCAATTTTGCAGCCAATTGCTACTTACCTTGATGCCATTTTACAACCCTTAGTGAGAAACATACCAATATTCACTCTAGACTACATTGAGATTATTGAACTACAGGGAGTGCAGAATTATTAGGCAAATGAGTATTTTGACCACATCATCCTCTTTATGCATGTTGTCTTACTTCAAGCTGTATAGGCTTGAAAGCCTACTACAAATTAAGCATATTAGGTAATGTGCATCTCTGTAATGAGAAGGGGTGTGGTCTAATGACATCAACACCCTATATCAGGTGTGCATAATTATTAGGCAACTTCCTTTCCTTTGGCAAAATGGGTCAAAAGAAGGACTTGACAGGCTCAGAAAAGTAAAAAATAGTGAGATATCTTGCAGAGGGATGCAGCACTCTTAAAATTGCAAAGCTTCTGAAGCGTGATCATCGAACAATCAACCGTTTCATTCAAAATAGTCAACAGGGTCACAAGAAGCGTGTGGAAAAACCAAGGCGCAAAATAACTGCCCATGAACTGAGAAAAGTCAAGCGTGCAGCTGCCAAGATGCCACTTGCCACCAGTTTGGCCATATTTCAGAGCTGCAACATCACTGGAGTGCCCAAAAGCACAAGGTGTGCAATACTCAGAGACATGGCCAAGGTAAGAAAGGCTGAAAGACGACCACCACTGAACAAGACACACAAGCTGAAACGTCAAGACTGGGCCAAGAAATATCTCAAGACTGATTTTTCTAAGGTTTTATGGACTGATGAAATGAGAGTGAGTCTTGATGGGCCAGATGGATGGGCCCTTGGCTGAATTGGTAAAGGGCAGAGAGCTCTAGTCCGACTCAGACGCCAGCAAGGTGGAGGTGGAGTACTGGTTTGGGCTGGTATCATCAAAGATGAGCTTGTGGGGCCTTTTCGGGTTGAGGATGGAGTCAAGCTCAACTCCCAGTCCTACTGCCAGTTTCTGGAAGACACCTTCTTCAAGCAGTGGTACAGGAAGAAGTCTGCATCCTTCAAGAAAAACATGATTTTCATGCAGGACAATGCTCCATCACACGCGTGCAAGTACTCCACAGCGTGGCTGGCAAGAAAGGGTATAAAAGAAGAAAATCTAATGACATGGCCTCCTTGTTCACCTGATCTGAACCCCATTGAGAACCTGTGGTCCATCATCAAATGTGAGATTTGCAAGGAGGGAAAACAGTACACCTCTCTGAACAGTGTCTGGGAGGCTGTGGTTGCTGCTGCACGCAATGTTGATGGTGAACAGATCAAAACACTGACAGAATCCATGGATGGCAGGCTTTTGAGTGTCCTGGCAAAGAAAGGTGGCTATATTGGTCACTGATTTGTTTTTGTTTTGTTTTTGAATGTCAAAAATGTATATTTGTGAATGTTGAGATGTTATATTGGTTTCACTGGTAAAAATAAATAATTGAAATGGGTATATATTTGTTTTTTGTTAAGTTGCCTAATAATTATGCACAGTAATAGTCACCTGCACACACAGATATCCCCCTAAAATAGCTATAACTAAAAACAAACTAAAAACTACTTCCAAAACTATTCAGCTTTGATATTAATGAGTTTTTTGGGTTTATTGAGAACATGGTTGTTGTTCAATAATAAAATTAATCCTCAAAAATACAACTTGCCTAATAATTCTGCACTGCCTGTATTGAAACAGAAAATTTGCACTGTAACAACATCTGACATACTAGTGACACTTGATGTCAATAGTTTGTATACAGTGATTCCACATAGTGAAGGTGTGGAATCTGTGCTCAAACATTTGAACAGATATCCATATGTGGATCCCCCTGCTGAGGTGCTAACTCAGTTACTTAAGTTTTGTCTAAAGTTCAATTACTTTAGATTTGAACGCCAGTTTTTCCTTCAAATTGCGGGTACGGCAATGGGGTCTAATGTGGCCCCATTTTACACCAACATTTATATGGCAGAATTTTAATTATTTGGTACCCCTCTCTTTAACAGTCCTCACATCAAACTGTTTAGAAGATATATTGATGACTTATTTATCATCTGGTCGGGCACAACAGATGAACTGACAGATTGGTTTTGACAACACAACAGCTGCAAACAGAATCTTCATTTCAAAATCCACTCTTCTGATACTGTCATTGACTTTTTAACTTTGATCTTAGAATTTACAAAAATGGTGACAGACTACACACTATGCTATATCAAAAAGAGATGGACCGCAGTTCATTATTGAGAACGGACAGTTGTCACCCACCAGCATTAAAAAAGCGCTTCTGGTGTCTCAGTTTAAACGTGTTCGCAACAACACTTTACAAATGAACAAAGAAACACAACTACAAAGTATACATGACAGATTCAGTGAGAGAGACTATAGAGATTGGCTACTGAATGATCCCATAGATAAAGTTAAGAATCTCACACAAGAAGAATCTCTGGTGAGGAGGACAAGCGTGACAGAGGAGAAACCACAGATTACTTTTGTAACAAGGTACACTCTGGACAAATGACAGCTGAATGGAATTACTAAAGAATACTGGAACATTATATCCAGTGACAATGAATTACCATTCAAGGAATATGACCCACCCAGAACTGGCTACAGAAGAGGAAGAACAATCAAGGACATATTAATGAGATCTGATCACAAACCCAGTTATACCACATTTATGTGACTTGGTACATCCAAACCAAGTTTTTTTAGTTGTAGCAATTGTACCATGTGCAATGACTTGGTACAGAGTACCCATTTTGTCCATCCATGGCACAACAAAAGGTATGCCATCAAGCATAGGGTAACTTGTGCTTCAAAATATGTAGTGTACATGTTACATTGCAATTGTGGCGAATATTACATTGGCATGACCAACGAAGATTTGCGTACGCAGATGGCTAATCACAGGTCTGGCATACGACATTCAATAGACACTGGTGCGACTGCTCAACCTGTGGCTAAACACTTTTTGGGTGCCAAACATACTGTGGCCAATATACATTACATTATAATTGATCATGTCCTGCCCCTTAGTCGTGGGGGTGACAGGACAAAAATCCTTTTTTTCCACATGAGACAAGGTGGATCCATGTTTTGGACAACTTGGAACCGAAATGGTTAAACACTCATTTTGATTTACAATGCTTCTTGTGATTATGTAACTTTTTTTTTAAAATATCTGTGCAAGCTGTTGATAGTATACTTTTTTTTTTAAATATATTTTTTTATTGAGATTACAGAGAATTACAATAATATATTTTTGTCCATTTACAATGACAGATAATGCATATATATATATATATATATATATATATATATATATATATATGAATATATATATATATATATATCTATATATATCTATATATATATATATATATATATATATATATATATATATATATATATATATATATATATATAAAATAAACAGGTTGATATGTTACATGATAATCTATATATATGTCAGCACTTGATGAAAATCCCTTCATATATGATGGTATATGATCACTTATGGACTTACTAAAAATGTAACTATTGGTCAACCAATGAGAGAGTTGAAAATTAAAAGGAAGGGGAGGGGGGGCGTGTCCAGGGAATTCTAATAATATTGTGGTAAGTATAATTGGGCCAATTAACAAGCAGATTTCTTTTGGAGTCTACATAAAACTAGAGAAGCGTATAGGAAAAAGACTAACGCACATCAGGGGGATATTCCATGAGTAATCTTACATTGTAGGGGGTGTACAGAACCATATATTATTATCTCTAGTATCAGTTATATATCATCTATACGTAACAAGATGAGTCATTGCCTGTATAATGTTAGCATTAAATGAATCAGATGGATGGTTAACCTTTGCATCTGTTAATGTGAAGAAGTTGGAACATACACTCCCCAGTAAATAAAGTGCCTGATACCACTGCAAAAACAATAACAGGGGACTAAGTACAGTTAATGTTTACTTTTATGTTAGATGTAAGTCATAGAATGATCTCAGGGATGTCATCAATAACTAAATATTCAACTTAGGATAGAAAACTGGCACATAGCAATACTCATATTGCAATGGGACACTTATACAGTAGATTGTGAAAACACACATTTTGAACATATCAGCGGTTATGTTGGCATCCTCTTCCAAAAGTGTCAGGTGTAATGGCAGCTATGGGATTGTGTTCATGTCTACCAGTAATAAGAATAAACAGAGTGTAATAACGTGCTGATAGACAATTTAGATGGTAAGTAGGTGATCTTTGGTAAAGTCTTTTTTCCATCTAATCATACGATGTGATATGACACTCTATAACTCAAATTGCATAGTATTAGTGGTGTACAGTTTTATTTATATATATAGGGAAGCTGTCAGCTCTAGGTTGTTACTGCTAATGAGTTTTATGTTGAACGTTTCAAATGGGGGTGAGTGAAGCGTAACATAGTCCCTGATACAGTTAATAAGGGGCCTTCTTATTATCTATTAGGTACCTCTACAGATATGGTTGTTATGCCTCCCTATTAAAGTGAAAAAAGTTGGTCTCAAAGGCTCTACCTTAACATCTCCTACAGGTAATTTGCTGTTAGCCTTCAAAATAAATACATAGCTAACTGAGGGAAGTATGGATTCTAATGATCAATGAAGAGGAATCCCTTAAGTTATGAGGGGAATAACCCCTTACATGCTGCTGGCAAAATTACTGCATTTTAAGATTGAGATATGACTAGACAGCAACTAAGCCCCAAATATGCACATAAGTCATGGTAACCTGTACCCTCCAGTAATGGAATTGTGGCGCATCTGAACAATAGAAACATGAGGCAAGTTAAGAGTGACTTGTTATCTGTTTGTAGGTAGCCCTGTAAATGAATGTATGAACACCTATTCCAGTTTGGACTATATTTGCAGACTCTATCAGTGAGACTATTACTAGAGTAAATACTATAGCATTGGGGCAGCTTCCCCCTGTAGGAGCTGTTATATTTGAGAGTGAGAAGTACCCTGCTTTAAACATATCATAGTAAATTAATCCTAGATCTCAAGTCACTCTCCTAAAATAAACATAAAGAAAGAGTAGCCATTAGCATATAGCTGACATAATATTAGGCCAGATGGTATGCCTGCTCAGCTATCTCATCCAACAGTGTGGTTTAGGGTGTATAGTATATTGTATCAGTATGACGTAAACTCTGAAACTCAAAAACATAGCCCCTTAAACATCATAGGCATAAATATTCCATTAAACAGTAATATATTTGATCCCAACAGAGTAAATATATAGGAGCCCAAAGGCATCTAAAGTACACACAAACAAGAAATGAGGAAAAAAAACAACTTATAACTTCAAACATCTCCAAATAGAAAATATATAGTAAACTAGACAGTATGAAGTCGCTCAGTCAACCATGTGGCTTATTGCCTGACCACCTAGGAAGCACAGCAAACTGAGCTGTAGTGCCAGCAAGACCAAATGCTATCTAGTCTTTACTGGGCAGTTTACTCATAATAGCAATGCGACATATAAGGTTGAAGACAGTAAATATAAAACATAACTATGAGGATTGGAGTGCGGGGTAGACACTGGGACTCCAAGTTGTCTGAGAGTCCCAAGGAAGAACAAGTGTCCCCATATTTAACCAACACCTCTCCTGCATAACCATGGGAGAGCTGAAAGTTACTTAGGCTTGGTCGGCTAGTGTCCATGGGTGGAGGAGCATACGATCCAAGTGTAGTGCTGTTCTCTGACTCAGCTGTGATAACGTGTGGTCTGTAATTACCTCGTCCCCTCTGTACTGTAGTAGCAAATGCCATAGTGAACCACACTGTCTCCACGCCGCAGAAACACTCATGGGAGCTGGCCGCACCCCTCTGGAACACAATCTGAATAGACACCGTGCAACAAACCTGCTTGTAGGCAAGGGTGTTATCGCCATCTCCCAGATACGGATCCTTTACAATTCTTGTGTGTATAGTGTTCCCTTGTTGTAGAGATATCTGACCGGACTTAAGGCAATTTTCAGCAGAGTCATGGGTGTAAGAACCGTCCTTGATGTTAATTTTCATCTCCTCCGGTGTCTGTTCGGACTTACTCTCTGTATCGCCTGAGAACTCAGGAGGAGGTTTTCTCTCATCTGTACTGGATCCCTTATGTTGTGTAGCGATATCCGCTGCTCCAGTGGCACTAAATGTTACTCCATGCCTCCACAGTGCTCCTAAGGTATGATCTAGATCGTTGAAGTTATTAAGGATCTGTCATTCAATATCTTTGAATAAGTGCTTAATCTGCAGATATGTATCCTCTGCCATATTTTAGTGCAAGGTTCCAGGGAGAGCTGAGAAGTTCAGGAGTAGGGCTGCTTTACCCGGGTATCAGGTCCATTAGAGTGGGAGTAGTGAGATGGTGGTATAAGGCCGCCGCCTTTATCCTCGGGTAGGCCAAAACAGGTTTTCAGCTCTAGGTAGCTGGGTAATAGGAGTATCCGTGTGCTCCCTGTCTTCTTCATAGTTCCTGCTCCAACTTAGGTAGAAAAATAGCTTGTCAGGGAAAAATAATCAGCATATTATTAAGTTATATGAGGAGTTCTCTCACTTTGTGACTCATCATGGTTATGGCTTAGACATGCCCCTGATAGTATACTTTTAAGGTGACACCGTAACATTTGTTTTACAAACATACTTACCTGTTCAAATCAGCCAATTGGAATGAGAGCTGCTTAAATCCTATTGGCTGATTTGAACAGCCAATAGGATTTTAGAAACCCTAATTCCTATTGTCTGATTTAAAATTTTCAGCCAATATGAATGCAATATTAAAGGGGTACCTTGCATTTGAATCCTCAGTGTGTGGCAGACGATCGCATAAAGAGGACCTCCATGTCAAATCTATGGACTTCCACCTGGACCTCCACATTGGACCTCCACCTTGGAACTCCACCATGGACCTTTGCCTGGACAGCTTCGCCTCCGCACATCAACCGCTCCTGCTCAGCAGTGATGAAGAAGATGCCGGTCCCGCGATGGATGAAGATAGATTTGCCTGGATGAAGATGAGCCACCTGGATGTAGATGGAGCCACTGGGATGAAGATCATTCAATCCGGACTTCAGCAACTGTGAGAACCTAAAGAGGGGTTAGTGTTAGTTTTTTTTGGGTGTTTTTTTTTAGATTAGGGTTTGGGCTATTTGAAAAAGAGCTGAATTACCTTTTTTTTTTTTCTTTTTTTTATATCTTGTCTCTTTATTTTCAAAGCTCCATAAACACATTCGGCTAGATTTAGAGTTTTGTCGGTAAAGACCCGCGTAGCTAACGCTGCTTTTTTTCCCAACGCACCTTTCCAACAACGCTGGTATTTAGAGTTGTCTGAGGGGCTGCGTTAGGCTCAAAAAAGGGTGTGGTGAGCCTAACTTAGCTCCACTTCAACTCTCAATACCAGCGCTACCTACGGTAGCGGTAAGCTGGGAAAACGTGCTCATGCACGTTCCATTCTATCCTAGGTTTTTTTAAATATCTTTTCGAATTCATTTATGTCTGTACATGTATAATATATGGTAGTCAGGACAAACATATACAGAGTGATATGTATATATACACATTTGGCATATTTTACAAACTGTTTTTCCCTTCATATTGTGGTTATGTGCAATAGTACTTCAGACATGAATGCATTCCACAGGTGTGCACAGGCTTAGGCTGAGGGCGTGTTTTTCAATTTTATTCTATCACATTTGTTTGAATCCTTTTTAAACAGGTGTGGGTCTCAACACTGTAGGCTATGACTACGGATCATTTCCGAAACATGTAAGCCAGACAGTGCTGCGCCCTCAGCACCTTCCACATCGTTTGCTGTGTTTCTCTATGTTTTAACTTGAGTAAAGAATAAAGGAATATTTTTATGCAGCTGGGATTGTCTCTCTTTGAACTTTCTGCTTTCCAGTAAACCGGCTGCATTATTGGCTGATTATGGGACACTAAGATACAAAGGAGCAAGTGTGATGGACGTTTGTATTTAGCCTTTTCAGTTTACGGCCACAGCACCCTCAAGTCTCACTGTGTTACGGAGCGGAGCAGGGGGGAGGAGCCACACGAGGACACAGGAGGATAGCAGCTGGGATAAGTTGAGGCGGTTGAGGTTCACCGCTTCGTCCTGGCGTGCTTCCGGTTTGCTTGTCTTTCCCAGAGTGGAGTTTTTCCTGCACGGAGCCTGGCAAGAGGACAGAGGCATTGATATTGCCTGAAGTACCCCCACTCCGTCGAACACGGGTGAGTGAAATACTTGGTTGGTCAAGGTGTGCTTGAACAGCCGTCTACACATTGATACATTTTTACTTTGCCTGCTTTTGTGCAACTATTTGTGGCTGCTCGCGGCCAATTGATCTTTCATCATTTAACTGTTTGCATTGGTAATACATACGGCTCCCATACTTTTGGATATAGTATTTTTGGACTGCTGGCACAGTATTAAGAGTTTCTCTTTGACTATTTGTTCATGCACGATATCCCCATGGGAAACAATAGGGCTGAGCTGGCTGAAAAATACCCTAACACCTGCAAAAAAGCAGCGTTCAGCTCCTAACGCAGCTCCATTGTTTCCTATGGGGAAACACTTTCTAAGTCTGCACCTAACACCCTAACATGAACCCCGATTCTAAACACCCCTAACCTTACACTTATTAACCCCTAATATGCCGCCCCCGCTATCGCTGACCCCTGCATATTATTATTAACCCCTAATCTATCGCTCCGGACACCGCCGCAACCTACATTATCCCTATGAACCCCTAATCTGCTGCCCCTAACACCGCTGACCCCTATATTATATTTATTAACCCCTAATCTGCCCCCCCCAATGTCGTTGCTACCTTAACGACACTTATTAACCCCTAATCTGCCAACCGGACCTCGCTGCCACTATAATAAATGTATTAACCCCTAAAGCTAAGTCTAACCCTAACACCCCCTAAGTTAAATATAATTTGAATCTAACAAAATACCCGTATTGTGCCGCATATAGGCCGCACCTGAATATAGGCCGCACCCTTAAAGTTTGGTGCCATTTTTAAGAAATTTAATTTTTAAAGAATAGGTTTATTTTCCAGCTTTTGTCAGCATTTGCCATGTTTTTGTTCCTTTAAATGCTCTGGCCAATTACCTTACATTGCAATCTCCTTCTAGGGCCCTCCTTCCTAACATACAGTACCTTGCTTAGTGATTTTCTGTAACTAGCATTTACCTTGATACTGCCTTTCTGTGAATCACCTAGCCGATCCATTGTCTACCTTCCTATAACCATCCTCTGGGAACCTAAGCAGTTGTACCAACTGTTCTATTACGGATAACATACGGTAATAATGGATTCCGCATACTTTACCAGCTTCCTAGTTCCTGTGGTAACTCTCCGTTCAGCACACAGTTCCTCCTGTGCTGACGTCATCAGCTAGGGCCGCATCTGCTGCTCCGTCCCCGCAGACCACAGCGCTGATTCCTTGCCTGTGAAGGAAGCAGTTAATAGCGTCTTCTGTCCACTTCTTGCAGACTGTTACTGCTCAGTCGCAGGTGGAGCTCTAATAGGAGCTCGGTCTTCCTCCTGCAAGTTCGGTCACCTGTTTCCAAGAAGCGTTCCTCCAGAATGATACTCGCTCAGGTATCACTATCAATAAGAAGGTATAGCCCTATTTTGTATTTCTTACTCTTGCCTATTGTAAGTTAGAGTTTAAGATTCATCTTACATTCCTAATTTACCGTACTAGGCAATACCAGTATTAAAACAGAGATATACCGATTATAGGCCGCACCCCGCATATAGGCCGCACCACAAATATAAAGATACAAATCAAGGGAAAAAAGTGCGGCCTATATGCGGAACAATACGGTAAATTAACTCTTATTAACTAAAGTATTCATATTTAAAAATAAATACTTACCTGTAAAATAAACCCTAATATAGCTACAATATAATTAATAATTATATTGTATCTATTTTAGCATTTATATTTATTTTACAGGCAACTTTGTATTTATTTTAACTAGGTACAATAGCTATTAAATAGTTATTAACTATTTAATAGCTACCTAGTTAAAATAATTACCAAATTACCTGTAAAATAAATCCTAACCTAATTTACAATTAAACCTAACACTACACTATCAATAAATTAATGAAATAAATTACCTACAATTACATACAATTAAATAAACTAAACTAAATTACAAAAAAAAAACCCAACTAAATTACAAAAAATAAAAAAAGATTACAAGAATATTAGGCTAATTACACCTACTCTAAGCCCCCTAATAAAATAAAAAGCCCCCCAAAATAATAAAGGTCCCTACTCTATTCTAAATTAAAAAGTATTCAGCTCTTTTAACAGCCCTTAAAAGGGCTTTTTGCGGGGCATGCCCCAAAGTAATCAGCTCTACTCGCCGAATGAAGGTTCCTTTAAAGTTTAAATGACATCATCCAAGATGGCGTCCCTCGAATTCCGATTTGCTGATAGGATTCTATCAGCCAATTAGAATTAAGGTAGGAAAAATCTGATTGGCTGACTAAATCAGCCAATCAGATTCAAGTTCAATCCGATTGGCTGATCCAATCAGCCAATCAGATTGAGCTTGCATTCTATTGGCTGTTCCGATCGTTGGTTGAAGAGGATGGATCCGCGTCGGCTGGAAAGAAGATGGCTCCGCTCCGGATGGATGAAGATAGAAGATGCCGCTTGGATGAAGATGTCTGCCAGTCCGGATGTCCTCTTCTGCCCGGATAGGATGAAGACTTCTGCCGGTCTGGATGTCCTCTTCTGCCCCATCGGATGAAGACTTCGGCCCGGCTGGGTGAAGATGACTCAAGGTAGGGAGCTCTTCAGGGGGGTAGTGTTAGGTTTATTTAAGGGGGGGTTTGGGTTAGAGTAGGAGTATGTGGAAGGTGGGTTTTAATGTTGGGGAGGTGTATTTTTTTTTACAGGTAAAAGAGCTGATTACTTTGGGGCATGCCCCGCAAAGAGCCCTTTTAAGGGCTGGTAAAAGAGCTGATTACTTTTTAATTTAGAATAGGGTAGGGACCTTTATTATTATTTTTTTTGGGGGGGGGGTTATTTTATTAGGGGGCTTAGAGTAGATGTAATTAGCCTAATATTCTTGTAATCTTTTTTTATTTTTTGTAATTTAGTGGGGGGGTTTTTGTAATTCGAAAGGCATTGAATTGCAAAGTCATGTAATACCATAGTATCAATCTATGTGTAAACATCAAATAAGATAACTATAAGCACCTTAAATTCTGTCTTAATTTTAAATAAATGTCTAGTGAAATCTTGTCCTCTAAGTCATCACAAATTACTTTACTGGAGTTATGATATATGGCTCCAACATCGGGCCTAACACCATACTTATGTGAGATCATTCTAACTCAATTAAAATAGAAATAATAATAATTGCACCACTACACTGAATAGGGGACAGACCAAGTCACAAAGTATACAGTATGATACCTTAGAATCGCAGTCTAGAAATCGACAAAGATGTTTATCTAAACCAAGGACAATAATTTAAAGAGAATTTTCAGAAATCCTAGGACTCACTGACTACAATATAAAGTTAAACTTATTTGAAAGTCAAATAAAGTTACCCCAAGAGATGTCCCTGTTCAAACCTTTAGGGACCATTGTGTCCAATTTTCTGATCCACTGAGCTTCTTTTCTGAATAGTAATTGTTGGGGGGGTGTATTTTTTTTTTACAGGTAAAAGAGCTGATTACTTTGGGGCATGCCCCGCAAAGAGCCCTTTTAAGAGCTGATTACTTTTTAATTTAGAATAGGGTAGGGACCTTTATTATTTTTTTGGGGGGTTATTTTATTAGGGGGCTTAGAGTAGATGTAATTAGCCTAATATTCTTGTAATCTTTTTTTATTTTTTGTAATTTAGAGGGGTTTTTTTGTAATTTAGTTTAGTTTATTTAATTGTATGTAATTGTAGGTAATTTATTTAATTAATTTATTGATAGTGTAGTGTTAGGTTTAATTGTAACTTAGGTTAGGATTTATTTTACAGGTAATTTGGTAATTATTTTAACTAGGTAGCTATTAAATAGTAAATAACTATTTAATAGCTATTGTACCTAGTTAAAATAAATACAAAGTTGCCTGTAAAATAAATATAAATCCTAAAATAGATACAATATAATTATTTGTTATATTGTAACTATATTAGGGTTTATTTTACAGGTAAGTATTTCGTTTTAAATAGGAATACTTTAGTTAATAAGATTTAATTTATTTTGTTAGATTAAAATTATATTTAACTTAGGGGGGTGTTAGGGTTAGGGTTAGACTTAGCATTAGGGGTTAATACATTTATTATAGTAGCGGCGAGGTCCAGTCGGCAGATTAGGGGTTAATACTTGAAGTTAAGTGGCGGCGATGTTAGGGAGGGCATATTAGGGGGTAATACTATTTATTATAGTATAATAAATGGTGACCGCACCACCTTTCAATCAGACACAATTATTTTTTGTGAATACAAGTTCTAGCATCAAACAAAATGGAATAGCCAAAAAGATGAAAGCTCACTCATCACCACACATACCCCAACCACCAACCACATCCATACTCCCATCAAGCAATCTCAAACAGAAATTAAACTCAAAGATGCTCTTAACCTAAATGAGCAAAAGGTATACCCACCGGGTGTCCCCAGTGAGTACAGACGCTCACACACCTGTCACTCCCTCAAATATATCTAAAACGCTTCACAAACAACAGCAATTCAATGATGTTTCACAAAATCAATATAACCTCATATATCAATAGTTAAATGATGTTTCACAAAATCAGTATAACCTAATATTACTGCAGAAAAGAAAAAAAGGAAAAATGTTCGTATTTGTAGAACACTAGTATCAAAAATGACTCAGGAAAAAATAGTCCATAATGAAATTTTGTATCCAAACTGAAAGAAATGATTATCTTGTAAAAACAGAAACAAAAAATCCAAATGTGCATTAAAGAATCTTTTCCACTGATGTAGATACTAATGTCCTTTCTTGTCGACATAAAACAAACTGATTCTTTTGACTAAGATGTGAAACGTTTTCTAATCAAATTATATTGCAAAAGTGTCCTTGTGAGGATTTTGTGAACCCATAATAAAGAGTTACTTGAAGCGTACTGAGTACCGCCCTAGTATTCTGCGGCTAACGGAACAGATGAAAAAGTGTTCAAGGTACAGTCCTTGTCAAGAGTAGCTTGCATTACACTTATATGGCCCACAAAAATAAATTCTTGGTAATCTTCCCACTAGCGAGATATGTCCGTGTAATAAGTACAACCTCACACTCTATGTAATCTTCACTCACGGTAAAGCTATGTTCTGATGTGTTGATAACCGTATAAGTCTAATCTGTACCAGGACAGACCAGTATAGTGCAGTATCGGTAACTTTGCATACAAGATCACAGCAATGCAGGGCCAGTCATTAGCCACGATATTACCTGACACTTCGGTTTTAGCCAGCGTCTTGAGACTTTACCGTGAGACTTGTCCCTTCAGTGTGGAAATGTGCTTACTAATGTCAATGTCCCATCTCGTTCCTGTGGGTAATGCCAATGCTCAAAGTTGATGTGGGTTGAGATAGCCATTTAGCAGGGTCAGTACAGGTGTTGGCGTCTGAGCTGGTTCCGATGCGGGTTTCGGGTACTCCTCCCCTTTCTCAAGGAATATCCAGCCACAGCTTGCAGGTGCAATTTAAACGTCATGAAAGATTGACTATTGGTTAATTATTATGCATCCCTACAACAACGTGAAACTTACAAACTTAATATGGATATGGTTAAGACTGCCACACATGCCACACAAATTGTATCTGTCATGCAAAGAAAAAAGTAATTAAAAAAGAAAAAAGAACGAAAGGAGAAAAAGGGAAAAGGAAAATCACATAACGGTACTAGGTGAAAAAACAGCCAATGTATACAAACCGCTGTATCATTTAAATACCGGAGCTAATCTATATCCATCAGAAACATTTCATAAAAATGACTAATAATACAAAAATAATAAAGCAAACACCAAAAACACTAAAGCAATATTAAGTAGTGGCCCTTTAGTACCAAAAAACAACAAAGCAATATGTCCAAATCACCAATCTATCTTTTTTTGAAGAACAATATATATTCTTATCAGGGACCGATAATAGAAATTAAGTTGGAGCTAATATTTTTTGCTCATTTAAAATATTCAAAGAATACTCCAAGGAGGCCTGTATAATTGAGATATATATATTCCTAGACAATTTTATTCACCAGTTTCATAGCTTAAATAGTATGCGAAAGGCATTGAATTGCAAAGTCATGTAATACCATAGTATCAATCTATGTGTAAACATCAAATAAGATAACTATAAGCACCTTAAATTCTGTCTTAATTTTAAATAAATGTCTAGTGAAATCTTGTCCTCTAAGTCATCACAAATTACTTTACTGGAGTTATGATATATGGCTCCAACATCGGTCCTAACACCATACTTATGTGAGATCATTCTAACTCAATTAAAATAGAAATAATAATAATTGCACCACTACACTGAATAGGGGACAGACCAAGTCACAAAGTATACAGTATGATACCTTAGAATCGCAGTCTAGAAATCGACAAAGATGTTTATCTAAACCAAGGACAATAATTTAAAGAGAATTTTCAGAAATCCTAGGACTCACTGACTACAATATAAAGTTAAACTTATTTGAAAGTCAAATAAAGTTACCCCAAGAGATGTCCCTGTTCAAACCTTTAGGGACCATTGTGTCCAATTTTCTGATCCACTGAGCTTCTTTTCTGAATAGTAATTGTTGGGGGGGTGTATTTTTTTTTTACAGGTAAAAGAGCTGATTACTTTGGGGCATGCCCCGCAAAGAGCCCTTTTAAGAGCTGATTACTTTTTAATTTAGAATAGGGTAGGGACCTTTATTATTTTTTGGGGGGGTTATTTTATTAGGGGGCTTAGAGTAGATGTAATTAGCCTAATATTCTTGTAATCTTTTTTTATTTTTTGTAATTTAGAGGGGTTTTTTTGTAATTTAGTTTAGTTTATTTAATTGTATGTAATTGTAGGTAATTTATTTAATTAATTTATTGATAGTGTAGTGTTAGGTTTAATTGTAACTTAGGTTAGGATTTATTTTACAGGTAATTTGGTAATTATTTTAACTAGGTAGCTATTAAATAGTAAATAACTATTTAATAGCTATTGTACCTAGTTAAAATAAATACAAAGTTGCCTGTAAAATAAATATAAATCCTAAAATAGATACAATATAATTATTTGTTATATTGTAACTATATTAGGGTTTATTTTACAGGTAAGTATTTCGTTTTAAATAGGAATACTTTAGTTAATAAGATTTAATTTATTTTGTTAGATTAAAATTATATTTAACTTAGGGGGGTGTTAGGGTTAGGGTTAGACTTAGCATTAGGGGTTAATACATTTATTATAGTAGCGGCGAGGTCCAGTCGGCAGATTAGGGGTTAATACTTGAAGTTAAGTGGCGGCGATGTTAGGGAGGGCATATTAGGGGGTAATACTATTTATTATAGTATAATAAATGGTGACCGCACCACCTTTCAATCAGACACAATTATTTTTTGTGAATACAAGTTCTAGCATCAAACAAAATGGAATAGCCAAAAAGATGAAAGCTCACTCATCACCACACATACCCCAACCACCAACCACATCCATACTCCCATCAAGCAATCTCAAACAGAAATTAAACTCAAAGATGCTCTTAACCTAAATGAGCAAAAGGTATACCCACCGGGTGTCCCCAGTGAGTACAGACGCTCACACACCTGTCACTCCCTCAAATATATCTAAAACGCTTCACAAACAACAGTAATTCAATGATGTTTCACAAAATCAATATAAACTCATATATCAATAGTTAAATGATGTTTCACAAAATCAGTATAACCTCATATTACTGCAGAAAAGAAAAAAAGGAAAAATGTTCTTATTTGTAGAACACTAGTATCAAAAATGACTCAGGAAAAAATAGCCCATAATGAAATTTTGTATCCAAACTGAAAGGAATGATTATCTTGTAAAAACAGAAACAAAAAATCCAAATGTGCATTAAAGAATCTTTTCCACTGATGTAGATACTAACGTCCTTTCTTGTCGACATAAAACAAACTGATTCTTTTGACTAAGATGTGAAATGTTTTCTAATCAGATTATATTGCAAAAGTGTCCTTGTGAGGATTTTGTGAACCCATAATAAAGAGTTACTTGAAGCGTACTGAGTACCGCCCTAGTATTCTGCGGCTAACGGAACAGATGAAAAAGTGTTCAAGGTACAGTCCTTGTCAAGAGTAGCTTGCATTACACTTATATGGCCCACAAAAATAAATTCTTGGTAATCTACCCACTAGCGAGATATGTCCGTGTAATAAGTACAACCTCACACTCTATGTAATCTTCACTCACGGTAAAGCTATGTTCTGATGTGTTGATAACCGTATAAGTCTAATCTGTACCAGGACAGACCAGTATAGTGCAGTATCGGTAACTTTGCATACAAGATCACAGCAATGCAGGGCCAGTCATTAGCCACGATATTACCTGACACTTCGGTTTTAGCCAGCGTCTTGAGACTTTACCGTGAGACTTGTCCCTTCAGTGTGGAAATGTGCTTACTAATGTCAATGTCCCATCTCGTTCCTGTGGGTAATGCCAATGCTTAAAGTTGATGTGGGTTGAGATAGCCATTTAGCAGGGTCAGTACAGGTGTTGGCGTCTGAGCTGGTTCCGATGCGGGTTTCGGGGACTCCTCCCCTTTCTCAAGGAATATCCAGCCACAGCTTGCAGGTGCAATTTAAACGTCATGAAAGATTGACTATTGGTTAATTATTATGCATCCCTACAACAACGTGAAACTTACAAACTTAATATGGATATGGTTAAGACTGCCACACATGCCACACAAATTGTATCTGTCATGCAAAGAAAAAAGTAATTAAAAAAGAAAAAAGAACGAAAGGAGAAAAAGGGAAAAGGAAAATCACATAACGGTACTAGGTGAAAAAACAGCCAATGTATACAAACCGCTGTATCATTTAAATACCGGAGCTAATCTATATCCATCAGAAACATTTCATAAAAATGACTAATAATACAAAAATAATAAAGCAAACACCAAAAACACTAAAGCAATATTAAGTAGTGGCCCTTTAGTACCAAAAAACAACAAAGCAATATGTCCAAATCACCAATCTATCTTTTTTTGAAGAACAATATATATTCTTATCAGGGACCGATAATAGAAATTAAGTTGGAGCTAATATTTTTTGCTCATTTAAAATATTCAAAGATTACTCCAAGGAGGCCTGTATAATTGAGATATATATATTCCTAGACAATTTTATTCACCAGTTTCATAGCTTAAATAGTATGCGAAAGGCATTGAATTGCAAAGTCATGTAATACCATAGTATCAATCTATGTGTAAACATCAAATAAGATAACTATAAGCACCATAAATTCTGTCTTAATTTTAAATAAATGTCTAGTGAAATCTTGTCCTCTAAGTCATCACAAATTACTTTACTGGAGTTATGATATATGGCTCCAACATCGGGCCTAACACCATACTTATGTGAGATCATTCTAACTCAATTAAAATAGAAATAATAATAATTGCACCACTACACTGAATAGGGGACAGACCAAGTCACAAAGTATACAGTATGATACCTTAGAATCGCAGTCTAGAAATCGACAAAGATGTTTATCTAAACCAAGGACAATAATTTAAAGAGAATTTTCAGAAATCCTAGGACTCACTGACTACAATATAAAGTTAAACTTATTTGAAAGTCAAATAAAGTTACCCCAAGAGATGTCCCTGTTCAAACCTTTAGGGACCATTGTGTCCAATTTTCTGATCCACTGAGCTTCTTTTCTGAATAGTAATTGTTGGGGGGGTGTATTTTTTTTTTACAGGTAAAAGAGCTGATTACTTTGGGGCATGCCCCGCAAAGAGCCCTTTTAAGAGCTGATTACTTTTTAATTTAGAATAGGGTAGGGACCTTTATTATTTTTTGGGGGGGTTATTTTATTAGGGGGCTTAGAGTAGATGTAATTAGCCTAATATTCTTGTAATCTTTTTTTATTTTTTGTAATTTAGAGGGTTTTTTTTTGTAATTTAGTTTAGTTTATTTAATTGTATGTAATTGTAGGTAATTTATTTAATTAATTTATTGATAGTGTAGTGTTAGGTTTAATTGTAACTTAGGTTAGGATTTATTTTACAGGTAATTTGGTAATTATTTTAACTAGGTAGCTATTAAATAGTAAATAACTATTTAATAGCTATTGTACCTAGTTAAAATAAATACAAAGTTGCCTGTAAAATAAATATAAATCCTAAAATAGCTACAATATAATTATTTGTTATATTGTAACTATATTAGGGTTTATTTTACAGGTATTTCATTTTAAATAGGAATACTTTAGTTAATAAGATTTAATTTATTTTGTTAGATTAAAATTATATTTAATTTAGGGGGGTGTTTGGGGTTATGGTTAGACTTAGCATTAGGGGTTAATACATTTATTATAGTAGCGGCGAGGTCCAGTCGGCAGATTAGGGGTTAATACTTGAAGTTAAGTGGCGGCGATGTTAGGGAGGGCATATTAGGGGGTAATACTATTTATTATAGTATAATAAATGGTGACCGCACCACCTTTCAATCAGACACAATTGCTCAGGCACGGGATGGAGTCTGGCCTAAGACTCTAATAATATAAAAAAATATGAAAAATCCCAGCCACAGAGACTTAGAAGTTGATTCAACACTCAGTGTTTATTTTTTGTGAATACAAGTTCTAGCATCAAACAAAATGGAATAGCCAAAAAGATGAAAGCTCACTCATCACCACACATACCCCAACCACCAACCACATCCATACTCCTATCAAGCAATCTCAAACAGAAATTAAACTCAAAGATGCTCTTAACCTAAATGAGCAAAAGGTATACCCACCGGGCGTCCCCAGTGAGTACAGACGCTCACACACCTGTCACTCCCCCAAATATATCTAAAACGCTTCACAAACAAACAATTGTTTGTTTGGCTTAAAATTAACAAAAAACAAAACAAAAAAAAAAAAAGGATAGAAGAGTTATCCCTCACTCTCTCCTCCGTCCCCCACCCCTCCCCTGTCCCGCATGGTCCAGTAGATATATTATATTATTAAATCACTAATAGAATCAGTTCCGTATCTTTGAAGGGGTAAATTATATATTCACTCTCACTCGGGGAGAGGGCTTTAATAAATTGGGTCCACTTAGAGAAGAAGCTCTTTACATCTTTATCATTTTGTAAGTTGGTATCTAGTTGTTCAATAATGCATTGCTTCTTTAGGCAGTTTTTAACTTCAGTAATACTTGACGTTGTTTTTATTTTCCATTTTTTTTAAAATCAAATATCTAACGGCTAGAATAACCATATTTATAATTTTATTATTATCATATATTCTTCGAGAATTATCAGCAAAAAAAACAATCCTCCTAGGGGAGAATTTAACAGAGGGCACCTTGACTATTTTATTAAGTCAATATTGTACTTTAAGCCAAATGTTATGAATTTTAGGACAGTCCCATATCATATGCAGAAGGCTGGCGGCGCTGAGTGAGCATTTTGGGCATTTATTAAACCCCATATTCCTGCACTTGAAACCCTTTTCTGGGGTAAAATAAGTCATATAGAGGAGTCTTATATGGGACTCCCTCCAAGATGCAGATAGAGTTACTCTAGAGACCTCTTGGATTGAGTATGTAAAAAGAACTGGATCTAGATCATCCTGTGTAAGCAATAATGACCACTTAGCATGGAGTTTTCTATTGTGTCAGGCCCATTAGATGAAGTCAGAGTTTGATATATGAATGAAATTGAGGTGAGCCCATTTTTGAATAACATTAGCCAACTTTCCATCTCTCCTAGTGACCAGTCCCAGCCATAATCATTTATCTGTTTGAGAGCAAAGTGTCTCACCTGGAGATACGCAAAAAAGTTTTGGTTAGGAATATGAAACTCCTGCCTCAGGGAGTCAAATGACCTAATACATCTCCTTTCAAAGTCCAAAAGTTGTTCGAGCTTTACCAAGCCTAACTTTGCCCAATTAGAGACTAGGGTAGAACAGATTCCTACCGGGAATTGTGGATTATTTACTATTGGGGTATATTTTGAAATCTCAGATTTAGTATGGAGCAAAAGACAGGTTTTTCTCCACATGCAGATTGGATTATATATAGATCTTTTCCTTTTTAATTCTAAAGGTATCGATTTACCATTACAATGTATCAGAGCTATTAGTGAGAATGGATATACTATACTGCTCTCTAATTCTCCATTTGTTATGTAATTACTATTAGTAAGCCAGTCTGCTACAATTCGTGCTAGAAATACTTGATTGTATAAACTAAGATCGCGGAGAGATAAGCCTCCCATGTTTCTAGGTAAAGTTAATTTGGCTAGCGAGATTCTCGGTTTTCTATTCTGCCAAATAAATGTTCGTAGGGCAGTATTAAATGAGATAACATCCTTTGCTCTAAGAATCAATGGAATGTTCTGGATAACATATAAAATTTTGGGGAGAAGAACCATTTTATAGAGGGCTATACGCCCCGATAACGAAAGAGGGAGATTTTGCCAATTTTTTAAGGATTTTTTAATGTTCATTAAAACCGGAGATATGTTAAGAGTATACCAATTATCAGGGTTAGATGATATCCAAATTCCTAGATACTTGAATGAGTCCTGTACTATATTAAAAGGGATAGATGTTGGCGAATCTTGCCTCTCTCTAATTTTATACTCTGTGTATGTAATCCATTTACTATTATCCTAGTAGAGGCATTTTTATATAGATTATTAAAGAATCTCAAGAAATAGCCTGTCAGTCCAAATTGTTCTAACGTAAATGCTATGTGATCATGATGTACCAAGTCGAACGCTTTTTCTGCGTCTATTGAAATGACTGCCATATCTGGGGTGTCCTCTCTCCCCGCCTCATGCTGTCCCTCCATTCCATAGAAATGATCTATTGTAAGAAACAGCTCTCTTATCTTAGCTGACAAGTTATGTTTCAGCAAAAAACCAGCTTGATCTTTATTAATGTTACAGGGAAGAAGGGTTTGAAGCCTCTGTGCCAGTATTGTTGTTAGAAGTTTATTATCCATATTAAGGAGCACGATGGGTCTATACGATTCTTTTTTAGCTGGGTCTTTACCTGGTTTGCTAATGAGAGTAGTATAGGAGGCAACAAAATCAGGAGATGGAATATTGCCTTTTATGTATAAATCATTAAAAAGTGCAGTTAAATATATTGTTATATCAGGCATTAAGATCTTGTAGAACTCATTTGGGAGAGCATCAGGTCCGGGGGTTTTATTTAAAGCAAGTTTTTTAATTGAAACTATTGTTTCCATCTCCGTTATCGGGGCACAAAGTTTAAGAGCATGACATTTTAAGCAACTTTCTAATTTACTCCTATTATCAAATGTTTCTTCATTCTCTTGGTATCTTTATTTGAACTGCAAGAATGTAAGTTTAGATGCCGGCTCATTTTTGGTGATTGGTGGATAAATTCATCCACCAATTTGCTGATTGGTGGATAAATTCATCCACCAATAAAAAAGTGCTGTCCAGAGTACTGAAACAAACAAAAAACTTAGATGTCTTATTTTTCAAATAAAGATAGCAAGAGAACAAAGAAAAAATGCTAATAGATGTAAATTAGAAAGTTGCTTAAAATTGCATGCTCTATCTGAATCACAAAAGAAAAAATATGGGTTCAGTGTCCCTTTAAAACAAGACATGTTTGGGAATTAAAATTCTATAAGATTCTGTGTAACAATGATCTCTGGCACGCCTATTACAATGTATCACTCACTATATGTTGAGCAAGAAGACCTTGGTTTAGCATGGATGTATTGTTCCCACAAGAATACCATGTCCTGGAAGAAATCCATCCGACCTATCTTAAAATAGTGAAACCTCTCTAGGGTCAAGGTATTCTTTACTAGATCAATCCATTGAGGGATGGTAGGTATTTGGGGGCTTTTCCAAAATGTAGGAATAAGCCTTTTGGTGGCGTTTATCAGGATTTGGTATATTTGTCTTCTAATTTTACATGGGATGTCAAATAAAGCATTGAACAGGATCTTTTCTAGGGAGGGATCAAATTGAACACCTATGATATCACAGGCCAATGAGTGAATTTGTGTTCAGAAAAGATTTATCGCATTGCATTCCCACCAAATATGATATATAGTGCCTGCTCGACCACAGCCCCTCCAACATCTATCGCTTGCATTTTTGAACATATGTTTTAACTTGCTAGGGGTTAAATACCATTTAGTAATAATCTTCAAACTAGTTTCTAGACCCGCTGCAGAGTGGGCAGATTTAGCTGTGGCCTTGAGCCATGAGGACCATTGTTTAGTGGAAATGGGCAAATTAATTTATTTTCCCATTTAAGAGTATAGTTAGGTTTTGTAGGATAATATGATTTGATAAGGCTCGGATACATCAAGGAGATTATTTTTTTTGGATGCAATTGTGATGTAAACATAGTTTCAAATACAGTGAGTTGTCGTAGCATATCTTTGTTTGATTCATGAGTAGCAAGAAAGTGTCATACTTGATGGTAATGCAACCAGGAATTAAATTGGGTTAGTTCCCTTTCTAGCAATATATTTCTTGGAGCTAACTGGCCTTGTGTCAGTAGTAAATATATGGGTAAATATTTTGTTAAAGAAGCTGAGTTGGAGCTATTAGTTATTGTTCCCTGCAAGTTTGCCGTGAACTCCCTATTGGGGTGTAAGATCTTTAATGGTGAGTAATTTGAGGAGGTGAAATTTACTTCTTATGAGTGTCCAATCTGACCATAATTCTTTTAAAATCGGGTATGTAGCTAGACTCTCCCATGGAGGTTTTTGAGGGGCCCAACAGATGCCGCCCAAATGAGGGGTGTCTAATAATTGTGACTCTAAGTGTACATACCTCTTATATGAGTTCTCCCCCTGCCTACACCAATCAATCACATGGTTTAGTGATATTGCTAGTTTGTATAGGAGGATGTTAGGAACTCCCAAGCCTCCGTCTTCTCTGTGGGTAAACATGGTATTTTTTGCTATTCTAGGGGGTCTACGGTGCCAGATGTACGTGTCAATAATAGATTGTAGCTTCCTTATAAATGCGTTAGTGCCGGGGGAGGAGCCAACTATCGAAGGAGACAGACGCTCTTGAGTGCAGCTCCTGGCTTTAACCAGCTTTAAATGTTATATTTGCCATTAAAATAATAACTTTCTATCCCACAAAGAATCTTTCTGCTCCTTCTGTCACCGCAGACCCAAGTGGTGTGTAAGTGGATACCTCTGACTACGAGCACCTCTTTAAAGACTTGGGCAGGATGAAGGCCCTCAAAGCCTGGGAACTAGCCATGACGCAACTCCTACATGAGCATTTTGCAAAGATGGAAGTGACTCTAGTGGAGTGCTATACTGGGACAAGCTCATTTGCACATATCACCCCTAACTTGGTGGCCGGTTACACTACCCTGGACCAAGGTGACCATGCTGAGTTGCCCAACCCTAGGCCCCCGTGTTCCCTGCCTGAACTTCCCCAATATGGCGAACCTACTACTGGCTGCTGCAGTGATCGAGCTAACTATGAGGCGGGCACAGTTATGGAGGCTGCGACGGAAGATCGCCCTGATCAGCCTGCAAAGCTACACATCAGTGCAGACCGCACCTCAATTCAGAACTCACACACAGCTGCGGGACACACAGTGATTGCAGCCGGCGGCCATGCGGGGAGAATACCCCTTGCTCTCAATACCGCAGGTGAGGAACTTAGCAAGCCTGTACTCACTAAGCTAACTGCAGGCCATCCTTTGCGCTCAAACGGTAAGCGACTGCTGCCAGTAAGCTATACATGGGGGACTCTTTATGACAGCACTGAGGCCATGAGCATGGGAGTACTGGGCTCCGTACCTACTGGGAAGCTACCCTCTCACAGGTGGGGTTCGATTGATCTGACAGGCATCGGTTAGTTTGATCATTGCTTCAGAACCCACAGCAGGAATTTTTGGGGCTACAGAGACAGATAGAAGACTCGCACTGCACGGGAACCCAGCCCTAGCTCTATGACAGACCACCTTATACATACGTTGCCTCAATGCAATATGAAGACACTGACTATCTTGTTTTTCACCAGTCTGTTCTCTGGTTAAGTTTGACATAGTCTGCGGAGCTGTTTCTATAAGTATAGTTTCTTCACCTAAATAAGTTCTAAGTGGACCTCACCTTTGATATTTATTAACTTTAAAGCCATTTCACCTCTGATATTAACGCTGCAGAGAAGAACAGCGCTGCAGAGAAGAACATTACAGTCTCACAAGTCCGGTGTTGGTTAGAGCATGCTCTTCTAACTAAGCCCCTGCAGAGAGTCATTGTTACACTTTGCAAGCTTATTGTTTAGTTATGTTTGTTTGCCAATACCTATATACATGTAGTTCTTTTGCCTCGCTATTTACCTTATCACTATTATGGGGTTTCTATGCACAATACTTGGAGTTACTGTTTTACTGATTTTGCACCCTTACAATATCTGCACACTATATTAAGTGTTAATAATTTTGCATCCTTACAATACCTCCTCATCCTTACCCTTCAACATGCTCTATATCCTCCCAAATATTATTCCTGGACCGCCATATTGTTATTCTACACTCTACATTTTCATTCATGTTAGACTTTGGACATACGTTTTACCACCATGCCTTAACTAAATGTTCCACCCTGTCTATAACATATATATATCTACTCAACTGCAGATGAAGGATTTATACATTTACTATTATCGACCAAGATACTAAAGATGATAACTGACCTGACCTAGCACTGTGTGTTACAGACATATTTTATCATAACCTAGCAACACCTTGTTTGGATTTCTGTAATGCCTTGTTAATTTTGTTGTCCTGCCCATAGGTTCACACATCTGAAGAGTGTAATGACAGGGTCAATATACTTATAATTCTTTACCTTGCCAGAAAGAAGGCAATGTGATGGCTGTAGTTTAGGATCAAATAGCGACCTTTTATAAGGACATACACAATTTTTCATTATAATTTACGCACCATCCTTTGGGTATAGGGCCCGTACCCGAGGGTTATGGTCTTGAAAGGTACAAGAGTAGACTACAATCCCATACTTAGCCTGGTCCTGATATACCTACATTTATGCTCCCAGTCCATATAGGTGGTACTGTTGATGAAACCGTAGACCCTTCATAACTAATCATCTTTACCCTATGGTACTAGTTGGTGACCTTAATACTCACACTACTCTCTCCTTGTGTATAGGGGCTTGATAGAACCTTGACATCTAGCTAATACCAGCTCCTCCCAGCATGCTAATCATTATTATCACCCAGATAACTCCTGACTAGGGTGTCTAAAGTCTATATGGACCTACTCAATTATCTTTATTCAGATGACATTATAGATTATTGATGCGAACTTACTATTTTGGTAACTGCATGGAAAATGTTTTAGTGTTTATCTGTCATCTACAAGGCTTATCTGTGTAGCTAGTAACTATTATCTGTTTGTACTGCAATACTTACCAAGGATGACAGGAGGAGCAGAGGGGGTTAGTGTCTTTTAGCATCTGTTCTCTAGTAGATTAAATACATCTTAGCTTTATGGAAATCCTACAGCATCTAACCCACCTCCTCCTTCCCTTGACTCTCTTGTGCAGCTTATCCCATCTAAGTTTGGGAGGGCGAACAGCCACCTAAGGTCTTAAAACATTAATTTGCTATATACAATTAGAGTGTATCACACTAAGCAGGTTCACTAGAGTGGTGTAGAAATTTTACATATTATGTGATATTTACGTATTTATCCAGTCCTATATATGCTATCTAGGATAAGCCTGATGCTTGCAACCACTGCAGTCTATGATTCCAGCAGGCTGGACTCACGGATATTCTGTAGAAGGCACCACATTTGGGATTAGTCACTACACACAGTATGTACACCCCAAGAGCATTGAGCTTTCTGACTTCATGAGCTATATAACAATGGTTAAAAGATTGATGGCCAGCATACTTAAGCTTACCCCCCATATATTATGTCTTCTTTGCCAGGTGGTCCGGAGGTTACACTATATCGCTACTTTGGAATGGTAGCGGGCTAACTCCAACGTACAAGACTCATGTCCCATTATTTGTCTAAACTTTGACCCTTAGCATATATTATTCCCTTGTACTCCTATAAATTTCCCAGAGGCCTATTTTGCAACACACCACCTCCCCCCCCCCTCCCTACATAATGTATCTCCCTTATTGGGAGAGTTAAATACATGGCTTATCTATTCTATGCCACACTTTCACTACCAGTGAATTTAATGCAACCCACCTACATAATTTGCTATACTATAATATAAACCTGCCTATACAGTATATTGCACTCAAACTACTCCTTTCATAAGTATGTCCTGCTTCTTAACTGATTTCCATGTTTATTCTCTCCTCCTGATATAGCGAGGTAGCCTGATCGTATAGCATTTATGTCTATATATACTAAACATATTTCACCATAGGCTTTGCATATCTTACCACATACTTATAACTTAGCTCGTACCAATTATTCTAAATCTACTTTAAGGTTCAAATACTTTACCTTTTGTTATTTCCTGAAATCATTTACAATATATCCCAATTATAGCTTCAAAAACATAAAATAGAGGTTCTTCATTAGGGGTCCATGAGTCCTCCGTTAACCGTCCATAGTTTAACTTACGTAGGTCTTCTAATTTTAACGTTAAGAAAATCCCTAAATATTTTAAGGCCTGATTTTGGATTCTAAAGGGGTATTGCTGACTAATTGTTAAAAAATCTTTAGCAGGTAAGTTTATTGGGAGTATTTCTGATTTATTGTTGTTGGTTAAAAAACTGGAGATCTCGGCGAAGGCATTTAACTCGCATTGGACAGCTGGTAATGATTGAGTTGGGGAAGACAGTGTCATTAAAATATCGTCGGCAAATTTATAAGTTTCTTCCCTTATTGTAATACCATGTATTGAACTGAATGCCCTTTTAAGGGCAATGCCCATACAAATGCCCTTTTCAGGGCAATGGGTAGAGGGTTACGGTTAGGTTTAGGGGTTAATATAGTTTCATTTAGGTTGTTGCGATGTGGAGGCTGGCGGTTTAGGGGTTAATAGTTTTATTTAGTGGTGTACTGTTGTGCTGTTTGTATACTGTTAGGGGGTGTTTTTGTTTTTCTTTTGTAGAAAAAGAGCTGATTTCTTTAGGGCAATGCTCTAGAAAATGCCTTTTTAAGGGCCCTTGATAGTTTATTATAGATTTCTTTTTCTTATTTTGGGTTGTTGTTTTATTTTAAACAGGGTATTAGAATTGGAATAATTTTTATTGTTTTGGATAATTTTGTTTGTTATTTTTTGTAATGGTAGTTTTATTATTTTTGTAATGTTAGGTTTTAGTGTAAGGCAGCTTAGGTTTTATTTCACAGGTAAGTGTATATAGGTTAGGTTTAGGGTTAATATAGTTTAATTTAGGTTGTTGCGATGTGGAGGGCTGGTGGTTTAGGGGTTAATAACTTTAATTAGTGGCGGTAATGTCGGGGAGCGGCGGAATAGGGATTAATATCTTTATTATAGAGTAAGAAATGTTGGGGTGTGGGGGAATAGGGGTTAATAACTTTAGTATTGTGGCGGCGATGTCTGGAGCGGCAGATTAGGGGTTTATAAGTTTATTATAGTATTTGCGATGCAGGAGGGACTCAGTTTAGGGGTTAATAGGTAGTTTATGGGTGTTACTGTACTTTGTAATACTTTAGTTATGAGTTTTATGTAACAGTTTTGTTGCGTAAATCTCATAACTACTGCTCTCAGATGGCAGTACGGAACCTGACGTTATAGGGTGTAACTCAAGCTTTTTAGCTTCACTGCAAAACTTGTAATGGCAGCAATATGGAAATATCATGAAAAAAACTTAATTTTTTCGAGTGCGGGACTGACGTTGCATTACAGGCTAAAAGACTTGCGGTACAGCTATACTGACAAGACTCGTAATGGCTGCGTTGCTGTTTTAATGCTGAAAAGGCAATTTTTTCAGTGTTAAAACACGAATGCAAAACTTGTTATCTAGGTGAATGTTTCTATGCAACAGAAGCCTGAAAAGGGTGTATTTACAATCTTAGATATAAGAACAAATACCTGAGTAAGCAAAAGCCATCATCATGTATTTTTGCTCAGGATTAAATTTAAATTGCTGCAGTTGAGGGAAATTGAATTGTTAATATAGAGCAAAATGTTTTATAGAACATGTGTATGCATTTATTTCCACTCTTTTAGCACAAAATGAGCATTGTCTAAAAAAATATAAGCCATTTACAGATAAACTAGTATTCATATGTTGTGTTCTTTATTGTTAGAAAAAAAAGGAAGCACTTTATTTTGGGGGATAGACTACTTCATTTGGGGTTGTATATATATCCTTTTTCATCTCTAAAGTTGATCTTTTGCATTAGTGATAAAATATTGTTTACTGAGAGTTTTCCTATTATTGAATATAAATACCAAGGTATAACTGTGCAAAACATGTCTTTCTTTCATGTAATTAGCAAGAGTCCATGAGCTAGTGACGTATGGGATATACATTCCTACCAGGAGGGGCAAAGTTTCCCAAACCTCAAAATGCCTATAAATACACCCCTCACCACACCCACAAATCAGTTTTACAAACTTTGCCTCCTATGGAGGTGGTGAAGTAAGTTTGTGCTAGATTCTACGTTGATATGCGCTCCGCAGCAGGCTGGAGCCCGGTTTTCCTCTCAGCGTGCAGTGAATGTCAGAGGGATGTGAGGAGAGTATTGCCTATTTGAATTCAATGATCTCCTTCTACGGGGTCTATTTCATAGGTTCTCTGTTATCGGTCGTAGAGATTCATCTCTTACCTCCCTTTTCAGATCGCCGATATACTCTTATATATACCATTACCTCTACTGATTCTCGTTTCAGTACTGGTTTGGCTTTCTACTACATGTAGATGAGTGTCCTGGGGTAAGTAAGTCTTATTTTCTGTGACACTCTAAGCTATGGTTGGGCACTTTTATATAAAGTTCTAAATATATGTATTCAAACATTTATTTGCCTTGACTCAGAATGTTCAACGTTCCTTATTTCAGACAGTCAGTTTCATATTTGGGATAATGCATATGAATAAATAAAAAAAATTCTTACCTTAAAATTTGACTTTTTTTCCCTGTGGGCTGTTAGGCTCGCGGGGGCTGAAAATGCTTCATTTTATTGTGTCATTCTTGGCGCGGGCATTTTTTTTGCGCAAATTTTTTTTTCTGTTTCCGGCGTCATACGTGTCGCCGGAAGTTACGTCATTTTTTATGTTTTTTTGCGCCAAAAGTGTCGGCATTCCGGATGTGGCGTCATTTTTGGCGCCAAAAGCATTTAGGCGCCAAATAATGTGGGCGTCTTTTTTGGCGCTAAAAAATATGGGCGTCACTATTGTCTCCACATTATTTAAGTCTCATGATTTATTGCTTCTGGTTGCTGGAAGCTTGTTCACTGGCATTTTTTCCCATTCCTGAAACTGTCATTTAAGGAATTTGATAAATTTTGCTTTATATGTTGTTTTTTCTATTACATATTGCAAGATGTCCCAGATTGACACTGAGTCAGAAGATACTTCTGGAAAAACGCTGCCTGGTGCTGGATCGACCAAAGTTAAGTGTATCTGCTGTAAACTTGTGGTATCTGTTCCTCCAGCTGTTGTTTGTAATGAATGTCATGACAAACTTGTTAATGCAGATAATATTTCCTTTAGTAATGTTACATTACCTGTTGCTGATCCATCAACATCTAATACTCAGAGTGTTCCTGTTAACATAAGAGATTTTGTTTCTAAATCCATTAAGAAGGCCATGTCTGTTATTCCTCTTTCTAGTAAACGTAAAAGGTCTTTTAAAACTTCTCATTTTTCAGATGAATTTTTAAATGAACATCATCATTCTGATTCTGATAATGGTTCCTCTGGTTCAGAGGATTCTGTCTCAGAGGTTGATGCTGATAAATCTTCATATTTATTTAAAATGGAATTTATTCGTTCTTTACTTAAAGAAGTCTTAATTGCATTAGAAATAGAGGATTCTGGTCCTCTTGATACTAAATCTAAACGTTTAAATAAGGTTTTTAAATCTCCTGTAGTTATTCCAGAAGTTTTCCTGTCCCTGATGCTATTTCTGAAGTAATCTCCAGGGAATGGAATAATTTGGGTAATTCATTTACTCCTTCTAAACGTTTTAATCAATTATATCCTGTGCCATCTGACAGATTAGAGTTTTGCTAAACGTACTACTATTCCTACGGCAGATAGTACTTCCTTTAAGGATCCTTTAGATAGGAAGATTGAATCCTTTCTAAGAAAAGCTTACTTATGTTCAGGTAATCTTCTTAGACCAGCTATATCTTTAGCGGATGTTGCTGCAGCTTCAACTTTTTGGTTAGAAGCTTTAGCACAACAAGTAACAGATCATAATTCTCATAGCATTGTTATTCTTCTTCAACATGCTAATAACTTTATTTGTGATGCCATCTTTGATATCATTAGAGTCGATGTCAGGTATATGTCTCTAGCTATTTTAGATAGAGTTTTATGGCTTAAAACTTGGAATGCTGATATGTCTTCTAAGTCAACTTTGCTTTCCCTTTCTTTCCAGGGTAATAAATTATTTGGTTCTCAGTTGGATTCTATTATCTCAACTGTTACTGGAGGGAAAGGAACTTTTTTACCACAGGATAAAAAATCTAAAGGTAAATTTAGGTCTAATAATCGTTTTCGTTCCTTTCGTCACAATAAGGAACAAAAGCCTGATCCTTCACCCACAGGAGCGGTATCAGTTTGGAAACCATCTCCAGTCTGGTATAAATTCAAGCCTTTTAGAAAACCAAAGCCAGCTCCCAAGTTCACATGAAGGTACGGCCCTCATTCCATTCCAGCTGGTAGGGGGCAGATTACGTTTTTTCAAAGAAATTTGGATCAATTCAATTCACAATCTTTGGATTCAGAACATTGTTTCAGAAGGGTACAGAATTGGCTTCAAGATAAGGCCTCCTGCAAAGAGATTTTTTCTTTCCCGTGTCCCAGTAAATCCAGCGAAAGCTCAAGCATTTCTGAAATGTGTTTCAGATCTAGAGTTGTCTGGAGTAATTATGCCAGTTCCAGTTCTGGAACAGGGGCTGGGGTTTTATTCAAATCTCTTCATTGTACCAAAGAAGGAGAATTCCTTCAGACCAGTTCTGGATCTAAAATTATTGAATCGTTATGTAAGGATACCAACATTCAAAATGGTAACTATAAGGACTATCCTGCCTTTTGTTCAGCAAGGGCATTATATGTCCACAATAGATTTACAGGATGCATATCTGCATATTCCGATTCATCCAGATCACTATCAGTTTCTGAGATTCTCTTTCCTAGACAAGCATTACCAGTTAGTGGCTCTGCCGTTTGGCCTAGCAACAGCTCCAAGAATTTTTACAAAGGTTCTCGGTGCCCTTCTGTCTGTAATCAGAGAACAGGGTATTGTGGTATTTCCTTATTTGGACGATATCTTGGTACTTGCTCAGTCTTCACATTTAGCAGAATCTCATACGAATCGACTTGTGTTGTTTCTTCAAGATCATGGTTGGAGGATCAATTTACCGAAAAGTTCATTGATTCCTCAGACAAGGGTAATCTTTTTAGGTTTCCAGATAGATTCAGTGTCCATGACTCTGTCTCTGACAGACAAGTGACGTCTAAAATTGATCTCAGCTTGTCGAAACCTTCAATCACAATCATTCCCTTCGGTAGCCTTATGCATGGAAATTCTAGGTCTTATGACTGCTGCATCGGACGCGATCCCCTTTGCCCGTTTTCACATGCGACCTCTTCAGCTCTGTATGCTGAACCAGTGGTGCAGGGATTACACAAAGATATCTCAATTAATATCTTTAAAACCGATTGTACGACACTCTCTGACGTGGTGGACAGATCACCATCGTTTAGTTCAGGGGGCTTCTTTTGTTCTTCCGACCTGGACTGTAATTTCAACAGATGCAAGTCTGACAGGTTGGGGAGCTGTTTGGGGGTCTCTGACAGCACAAGGGGTTTGGGAATCTCAGGAGGTGAGATTACCAATCAATATTTTGGAACTCCGTGCAATTTTCAGAGCTCTTCAGTCATGGCCTCTTCTAAAGAGAGAATCGTTCATTTGTTTTCAGACAGACAATGTCACAACTGTGGCATACATCAATCATCAAGGATGGACTCACAGTCCTCTGGCTATGAAAGAAGTATCTCGAATACTGGTATGGGCGGAATCCAGCTCCTGTCTAGTTTCTGCGGTTCATATCCCAGGTATAGACAATTGGGAAGCGGATTATCTCAGTCGCCAAATGTTACATCCGGGCTAATGGTCTCTTCACCCAGAGGTATTTCTTCAGATTGTTCAAATGTGGGGACTTCCAGAAATAGATCTGATGGCTTCTCATCTAAACAAGAAACTTCCCAGGTATCTGTCCAGATCCAGGGATCCTCAGGCGGAAGCAGTGGATGCATTGTCACTTACTTGGAAGTATCATCCTGCCTATCTCATTCCGCCTCTAGTTCTTCTTCCAAGAGTAATCTCCAAGATTCTGAAGGAATGCTTGTTTGTTCTGCTGGTGGCTCCAGCATGGCCTCACTGGTTTTGGTATGCGGATCTTGTCCGGATGGCCTCTTGCCAACCGTGGACTCTTCCGTTAAGACCAGACCTTCTGTCGCAAGGTCCTTTTTTCCATCAGGATCTCAAATCCTTAAATTTAACGGTATGGAGATTGAACGCTTGATTCTTAGTCAAAGAGGTTTCTCTGACTCTGTGATTAATACTATGTCACAGGCTCGTAAATCTGTATATAGGAAGATATATTATAGAGTCTGGAAGACTTACATTTCTTGGTGTCTTTCTCATAATTTTTCCTGGCATTCTTTTAGAATTCCAAGAATTTTACAGTTTCTTCAGGATGGTTTGGATAAAGGTTTGTCTGCAAGTTCCTTGAAAGGACAAATCTCTGCTCTTTCTGTTCTTTTTCACAGAAAGATTGCTAATCTTAGTGATATTCATTGTTTTGTTCAAGCTTTGGTTCGTATAAAACCTGTCATTAAATCAATTTCTCCTCCTTGGAGTTTGAATTTGGTTCTGGGGGCTCTTCAAGCTCCTCCGTTTGAACCTTTGCATTCATTGGACATTAAATTACTTTCTTGGAAAGTTTTGTTTCTTTTGGCCATCTCTTCTGCTAGAAGAGTTTCTGAATTATCTGCTCTTTCTTGTGAGTCTCCTTTTCTGATTTTTCATCAGGATAAGGCGGTGTTGTGAACTTCTTTTAAATTTTTACCTAAGGTTGTGAATTCTAACAACATTAGTAGAGAAATTGTGGTTCCTTCATTATGTCCTAATCCTAAGAATTCTAAGGAGAAATCATTGCATTCTTTGGATGTAGTTAGAGCTTTGAAATATTATGTTGAAGCTACTAAGAATTTCCGAAAGACTTCTAGTCTATTTGTTATCTTTTCTGGTTCTAGGAAAGGTCAGAAGGCCTCTGCCATTTCTTTGTCATCTTGGTTAAAATCTTTAATTCATCATGCCTATGTCGAGTCGGGTAAAACTCCGCCTCAAAGGATTACAGCTCATTCTACTAGGTCAGTTTCTACTTCCTGGGCGTTTAGGAATGAAGCTTCGGTTGATCAGATTTGCAAAGCAGCAACTTGGTCTTCTTTGCATACTTTTACTAAATTCTACCATTTTGATGTGTTTTCTTCTTCTGAAGCAGTTTTTGGTAGAAAAGTACTTCAGGCAGCTGTTTCAGTTTGATTCTTCTGCTTATAATTTCAGTTTTTTTCATTATAAGATTTAAACTTTATTTTGGGTGTGGATTATTTTCAGCGGAATTGGCTGTCTTTATTTTATCCCTCCCTCTCTAGTGACTCTTGCGTGGAAGATCCACATCTTGGGTAGTCATTATCCCATACGTCACTAGCTCATGGACTCTTGCTAATTACATGAAAGAAAGCATAATTTATGTAAGAACTTACCTGATAAATTCATTTCTTTCATATTAGCAAGAGTCCATGAGGCCCACTATTTTTGTGGTGGTTATGATTTTTTTGTATAAAGCACAATTATTCCAATTCCTTATTTTTTATGCTTTCGCACTTTTTTCTTATCACCCCACTTCTTGGCTATGCGTTAAACTGATTTGTGGGTGTGGTGAGGGGTGTATTTATAGGCATTTTGAGGTTTGGGAAACTTTGCCCCACCTGGTAGGAATGTATATCCCATACGTCACTAGCTCATGGACTCTTGCTAATATGAAAGAAATGAATTTATCAGGTAAGTTCTTACATAAATTATGTTTTAGACCTAATGCTAAATAGATGGTCTGAAAACAGGCTAGTGTATACAAGATGAATTGCTCTTTTCATACTGTTAATTTATCACTCATAATATCAAAAAGGCCATACATGACAGACTATAAATGCCTGTATTGTGACTCTGCAAAAGGCCAAGTAGAGTGCCTTTACAAATAAAAATGCAAAACACCAAAAATAAAGAACTTTAAGTACCCTTTTAACTGTTCTGTCGAATCAGATCTTCCTTCAATGGACTTTTAACTATTATGCTTTGAGAAAGCATTGTTTAATGCACCAGTATCTTTCAGAAGATAATAGAAGCAGATGCGTAAAAAGCTTACCTTATTTGTATAGGCTGACATGAGATTGCAGAGATAGCTTACCTGTACGAGTGCCCTTTACTGGGACGCCAAATGCAGGAATAAGGCTACTAGTAAAGAACAACAATATTAGAGCATTATTGGCACTTTATACTGACTCTTGCTGAGGATTAGTTGATAGGCCAAAAGCAAAGTTCCCTGAAGCAAGAGGTCAAAGATCAGTAGCTGAACTGTAAGGTAGGTGGAAGTGCAGAATACAGAGAGAATACAGCAAGGTTTATAAGTGAGATTGATGAGGTAAAAGGAGTCAATCCAGAAATGTTGCCAAACCAGATTGTGGAGACAGCTTCTCTGTACAATCACCCTTTACTGGGGGGTCAAAATTGAGGAGCATGTTTTCTAGAATGAAGCAACAGTATGTGGATAATGTTGACATTTTCTCAGTCTCACTGAATTGTAGTTGGCAGGCCAGAAACAAAAATCCCTGAAGCAAGAAACATGCCATATATCCATAGCTAAACTGTAAGGTAGGTAAAAGTGCAGGATACAGCAAGGAAAGGTTTATATCTGAAGTTGTTTAAATAAGTTAAAATATGGATAAAGTAAAATGAGTCAATCCAGAAGCTTTGCCAGGTTTGGGTACCTTTAAGGAGTTCAAGTTTGCAGTATTACAGCAGGAATTACACAGGAAACTATCCAGTAACTTTTTCACAGCCATGAGCTCTTATTACAAGTTTGCACCTGTTCTACCGGGAGCACACATGAGACAAGCAAGTAACTTTGCCAAGTTTAGGTATCTTTAATCAGTCCATGTGTGCAACAGTAAAGCAGGAAGCATGGATGTACTGTTTTAGCAGTACAGCAGAGAGCAGACAAGAGAAATGACAGTAACACGCCAAAAGTTGGAGCCAGGAGCAAAGAACAATCAAAGTATAGGAATGTTAGGAGAAGGTACAAAAAGTGACAATATCCTTGCATCAAATAAAGTTACAACCTCCTGGCATGTGCCTTTCATAGAGTAAGGCAGAATGAACCTTTGCAGGCAGATTGGTACAACAACCTGTACCTGTTCTCCATAACCTATATAGATCTCATTGCATAGCCACTAGTATTCTTATGTTATTGATGGGCATCAGCAACAATGACATGAGCAACATGAGTAGCTAATGTCACCTAACTGTCCTAACAAACACCTAGATTACAAGTTTTGCGCTATAGAGAGTGCGAAACGAATGCAACAAAAGTTGCTTTATTTCACCCTCCATAGCGTTGCCATTACAAGTTTTTGAAAAGCCGCCTTGTGCGTGCAATATGGTTGCGATGAGCACAAAATCCAAGGACTGATTTGTTGTGCTCGTGCACACTTTCCCCATAGACATCAATGGGGAGAGCGTGTTAGAAAAAAACCTGAAGCACGGAATGGCGATTGCTGTAACGCAACCCCATTAATGTCTATAGTGAAAAAAAGTGTACTGTGGCGACCATATGAAGAGAACGCTCCGCGCCAAATGTCTTGAAGGTTGGACCCGCTCCACGTCGCCGGGATGAAGATAGAAGATGCCGCCTGTATGAAGATAGAAGACGCCGCATGGATGGATGAAGACCTCGCCGCCTGGATGAAGACTTCTCGCCACCTGGTTGTCCAGAATTCAAAAACTGTAAGTGGATATTTGGGGGTTAGTGTTAGGATTTGGGTGTTTTTTTTTTATTAGGGTTTGGGCTATCTTAAAAGATCTAAATGCCCTTTTCAGGGCAATGAAAAAGAGCTGAATGCCCTTTTAAGGGCAATGCCCATACAAATGCCCCTTTCAGGGCAATGGGTAGCTTAGGTTTTTGTTAGAGTTAGGTTTTCAATTTTGAGGGGTTGGTTGGGTGGTGGGTTTTACTGTTGCTGGGTCTTTTTTTCAGGGAAAAGAGTCAATTTCTTTAGGGCAATGCCCTACAAAAGGCCCTTTTAAGGGCTATTGGTAGTTTATTGTAGGCTAGGGTTTTTTTTTATTTTGGTTTTTTTTTATTTTTATAGGGCTATTAGATTAGGTGCAATTGTTTTTATTTTGGATAATTTTGTTTGTTATTTTTTTGTAATTTAGTGTTTTTTATTTTTTGTAATTTAGTGTTTTTTATTTTTTGTAATTGTGATCTAAATTATTTTTCTAAATTATTTTTTAGTTTTTTTAATGTGTAATTTAGTTTATGTAATTTGTAGTTATTTGAATTTTAGTATAATAGTAATGTTATTTAATATATAGTTTAAACTTAGTTTTTTTTAATTTTACAGGTAAGTTTTAATTTATTTTAAGATAGGGATATTGTAATTTTAATTTAAAGTTAGGAGGTTGTTAGGTTTAGGGGTTAATAGTTTAATTTAGTTTTCTTGTGATATGGTGGACTGGCGGTTTAGGGGTTAATAAGTTTATTTAGTGGCGGTGATGTGGGAGGCCAGAGGTATAGGGGTTAATAATTTTATTTAGTGGTGGCGATGTCTGGGAGCGGCAGAATAGGGGTTAATAACTTTATTATAGTGACGGCGATGTCGGGGAGCAGCGGAATAGAGGTTAATAAATTGTATTAGTGGCGGCAATGTCGGGAGCGGCAGATTAGGGGTTAATTAGTGTTTGCAATGTGGGAGAGCAGTGGTTTAGGGGTTAATAGGTAGTTCATGGGTGTTAGTGTACTTTGTAACACTTTAGTTATGAGTTTTGTGACGCAAAACTCATAACTAACTGTCTTAAATTATGGAACGGATCGTGTTGGTATAGGCTGGAACGCAAGCATTTTAGCATCACCGTACAACTTGTAATGGCAGCGCTATGAAAATCCCACGCAAAAATGTATGAGTCTCAAGTAGGAAAAGTAAAAAAAAAAAAAAAAAAAATCAACAATGTGATTTACCTCTTTTATGGGAGTTAAACATAGAGGCCTGCAAAAGTGTAATTATAAAGTACACAGTCCAAAAGAGTATTTTATTTTTGCACTTTTATGTCCCCTTAAATAGATAGATAGATAGATAGATAGATAGATAGATAGATAGATAGATAGATAGATACAAATACATGCAATATATATATATATATATATATATATATATATATATATATATATTTATATACAATATATATGCACACACACACGTATATATATATATATATATATATATATATATATATATATATATATATATATATATATATATATATATATATATATATATATATATATATATATATATACAGGGAGTGCAGAATTATTAGGCAAATGAGTATTTTGACCACATCATCCTCTTTATGCATGTTGTCTTACTCCAAGCTGTATAGGCTCGAAAGCCTACTACCAATTAAGCATATTAGGTGATGTGCATCTCTGTAATGAGAAGGGGTGTGGTCTAATGACATCAACACCCTATATCAGGTGTGCATAATTATTAGGCAACTTCCTTTCCTTTGGCAAAATGGGTCAAAAGAAGGACTTGACAGGCTCAGAAAAGTCAAAAATAGTGAGATATCTTGCAGAGGGATGCAGCACTCTTAAAATTGCAAAGCTTCTGAAGCGTGATCATCGAACAATCAAGCGTTTCATTCAAAATAGTCAACAGGGTCGCAAGAAGCGTGTGGAAAAACCAAGGCGCAAAATAACTGCCCATGAACTGAGAAAAGTCAAGCGTGCAGCTGCCAAGATGCCACTTGCCACCAGTTTGGCCATATTTCAGAGCTGCAACATCACTGGAGTGCCCAAAAGCACAAGGTGTGCAATACTCAGAGACATGGCCAAGGTAAGAAAGGCTGAAAGACGACCACCACTGAACAAGACACACAAGCTGAAACGTCAAGACTGGGCCAAGAAATATCTCAAGACTGATTTTTCTAAGGTTTTATGGACTGATGAAATGAGAGTGAGTCTTGATGGGCCAGATGGATGGGCCCGTGGCTGGATTGGTAAAGGGCAGAGAGCTCCAGTCCAACTCAGACGCCAGCAAGGTGGAGGTGGAGTACTGGTTTGGGCTGGTATCATCAAAGATGAGCTTGTGGGGCCTTTTCGGGTTGAGGATGGAGTCAAGCTCAACTCCCAGTCCTACTGCCAGTTTCTGGAAGACACCTTCTTCAAGCAGTGGTACAGGAAGAAGTCTGCATCCTTCAAGAAAAACATGATTTTCATGCAGGACAATGCTCCATCACACGCGTCCAAGTACTCCACAGCGTGGCTGGCAAGAAAGGGTATAAAAGAAGAAAATCTAATGACATGGCCTCCTTGTTCACCTGATCTGAACCCCATTGAGAACCTGTGGTCCATCATCAAATGTGAGATTTACAAGGAGGGAAAACAGTACACCTCTCTGAACAGTGTCTGGGAGGCTGTGGTTGCTGCTGCACGCAATGTTGATGGTGAACAGATCAAAACACTGACAGAATCCATGGATGGCAGGCTTTTGAGTGTCCTTGCAAAGAAAGGTGGCTATATTGGTCACTGATTTGTTTTTGTTTTGTTTTTGAATGTCAGAAATGTATATTTGTGAATGTTGAGATGTTATATTGGTTTCACTGGTAAAAATAAATAATTGAAATGGGTATATATTTGTTTTTTGTTAAGTTGCCTAATAATTATGCACAGTAATAGTCACCTGCACACACAGATATCCCCCTAAAATAGCTAAAACTAAAAACAAACTAAAAACTACTTCCAAAAATATTCAGCTTTGATATTAATGAGTTTTTTGGGTTCATTGAGAACATGGTTGTTGTTCAATAATAAAATTAATCCTCAAAAATACAACTTGCCTAATAATTCTGCACTCCCTGTATATATATATATATATATATATATATATATATATATATATATATATATATATATATATATATAGGTGCACAAGAAGTGTGTGAAACCAATGCTGGAGCGTTCTAGAGAACTTATACAGCCAATTGCTGCCCAGGTATACCTATCAGGGGATTAGGAGTCTCTAAACACCTAATACCTGATGGAAAACAAATGTGAGAAAAAAAAATGGAAGATAGGATTGTATATTAGAGGCGCAGCCTGTATTCAACAAAAAGTGCATAGACAATATACAACTAAATAAATCCAAATATGTGGTGAGTGAGAATATAATGAGTAACAATAGATGACCTATTAGACTAATGCCCTATTGCTTATTCAAAGTGTATTCCAGTAATAAAAAATAATAAAATTATATTCAATGATATGCTAAATATATCCTACAGATGATTTACTATGCTGAGGATAAAAAGTCATCCAAAAGATATCATAGATGGAGTCCAGATATAGCAACAGGCTGTAGCAGCGATGGATTCAATATACTCGAAATTGAAACATAGAAATATTGAAATATTGAAATATTAGTGGTCTGGGTAAGAAAAGAAAACACACACAAAAAATAATTATGCACAAAAAGTCACAATTGATTAATACAATGGAAAAACACAATTCTTATCAATATATATATATATATATATATATATATATATATATATATATATATATATATATATATATATATATATATATATATATATATATATATATATACACAGTGGGGCAAAAAAGTATTCAGCCACCAATTGTGCAAGTTCTCCCACTTAAGAAGATGAGTGAGCCCTGTAATTTTCATCATAGGTATACCTCAACTATGAGAGGCAAAGTGTTGGGGAAACAAATCCAGACAATCACATTGTCTGATTTGGAAAGAATTTATTTGCAAATTATGGTGGAAAATAAGTATTTGCTGGTATGTTGACCCATTCCTGCATGCAGATCTCCTCTAAAGCAGTGATGTTTTGGGGCTGTCGCTGGGCAACACCGACTTTCAACTCCCTCCAAAGGTTTTCTATGGGGTTGAGATCTGGAGACTGGCTAGGCCACTCCAGGACCTTGAAATGCTTCTTACAAAGCCACTCCTTCGTTGCCTGGGCGGTGTGTTTGGGGTCATTGTCATGCTGAAAGACCTAGCCACATTTCATCTTCAATGCCCTTGCTGATGGAAGGAGGTTTGCACTCAAAATCTCACGATACATGGCCCCATTCATTCTTTCATGTACACGGATCAGTCATCATGTTCCCTTTGCAGAGAAACAGCCCCAAAGCATGATGTTGCCACCACCATGCTTCACAGTAGGTATGGTGTTCTTTAGCTGCAACTCAGCATTCTCTCTCCTCCAAACACGACGAATTGAGTTTCTACCAAACAGTTCTACTTTGGTTTCATCTGACCATATGAAATTCTCCCAATCTGCTTCTGGATCATCCAAATGCTCTCTAGCATACTTCAGACGGGCCTGGACATGTACTGGCTTAAGCAGGGGGACACGTCTGGCACTGCAGGATCTGAGTCCCTGGCGGCGTAGTGTGTTACTGATGGTAGCCTTTGTTACGTTGGTCCCATCTCTCTGCAGGTCATTCACTGGGTCCCCCTGTGTGGTTAAGGGATGTTTGCTCACCGTTCTTGTGATCATTTTGACCCCACGGGGTGAGATCTTGTGTGGAGCCCCAGATCGAGGGAAATTATCAGTGGTCTTGTATGTCTTCCATTTTCTAATTATTGCTCCCACAGTTGATTTCTTCACACCAAGCTGCTTGCCTATTGCAGATACAGTCTTCCCAGCCTGGTGCAGGTCTACAATTTTGTTTCTGGTGTCCTTCGACAGCTCTTTGGTCTTCACCATAGTAGAGTTTGGAGTGTGACTGTTTGAGGTTGTCGACAGGTGTCTTTTATACTGATAACAGGTTCAAACAGGTGTCATTAATACAGGTAATGAGTGGAGGACAGAGGAGCCTCTTAAAGAAGAAGATACAGGTCTGTGAGAGCCAGAAATCTTGCTTTTTTGTAGGTGTAAGGCAGCTAGTTTCCCTAGAAAAGGTTCTTGAAGAATTAGGATCACAACTGCAGTTCTATTGATGATATCTGATGTGTTAATATTTGGTATCTGTCCCTTTAAGGAGGATTTTATTATTTGGTTACAGGAGTGAATAAGTTTGTCCTGTAAGTTCAGTTGATAAGAGATTCAAGATTGCTATTTGTAACAGAAATGCAGCAATGAAGAGTTGAGAAAAAGTTTGGTTTTACTTTAATCTGCAATAAGTTTTAAGGCAGTGTCTCTTTAAAGTTGAGAGAAATGCTATACAGGTAAGTAAACAATATGTACCCTTGCAATGAGTAATATACCAGCTGGGATGTGGAACAATAGGCTTCGGTAAAAACCTTTACTCACATTTAGGGAGGTGTGTTACCATGCACCAATCAGGTGCGTTCATAACAGGAGCGTGGTTGAAATAGAAACTGCGTGTTGTGAGAGCTCTTTCTCTTCTACCGTGACGTCACACTGGGGATGTGAGGCTGAGCACCAATCCAGTGCTTGGAAAAACGGCAGCTTGGTTAGAAGGAAATAACAAGCTGTTATGCAGTTTATTTGTTGGCGGTTACGACCGCAAATAGCAGGGGATGTTGGTCTAAGTCAGTCCCAAATAAGTAGTTGCAAATGCAGGAATTCAGTAGGTGAAGACAACAGTTCAGGTTTGCTGTGTGGTAGAAGTTGGTTGGTTAGCAAACAATGAGACTCCTGTCTGTTGCATTAAAATAATGTCCGTGTCTTTTGAATAACTGCAGCAAGCAGTTCAGAGTTGATTGTCTGTTCTCTTTGAGTTTATATCCCAACTAGTTTAGGAAGGATTAATTCAATTGTAGCTTGGAAACAAGTTGTCTGGCTTCTTAGTTCTACACAAACTGAGAATAATTGACCCTGAACCAAGGTGGATTGTGGGAATATATAGAGAATCCTTAAAGGGATATACCAGAATGGAAATAATCATGACAGTAGGTGACCAAATACTTAATTTTCACCATAATATGCAAATAAATTCTTTCCAAATCAGACAATGTGATTGTCTGGATTTGTTTCCCCAACACTTTGCCTCTCATAGTTGAGGTATACCTATGATGAAAATTACAGGCCTCTCTCATCTTCTTAAGTAGGAGAACTTGCACAATTGTTGGCTGACTAAATACTTTTTTGCCCCACTGTATATATCTAAAAACAAATATTACACATACATAAAAAACACTGATAAAAAGTACATAAGGTTAAAAAAATTAATAGAATTCATGAAGAATGCATAAGAATCTGGATCCCTTTGGATCTCTACTTACACTCCCTAACCTCAATCCAATGAGGTAAGTGCCGCGTAGTGTATAAAGAGTCCCTCAGGAACACAATGTAGGTGAATGCCAGTGGATAGTGTCAGTGAGTTCAGTCCTGGAACATACTCTGGGGCGTTTTTACATGAAAGACAAAAGAGACTAAAGAATAGTGCAACACTGTATATAATGATGCACACAATAGCTTTATTTAAATTAAATATTAGTTGCTCACATTCATTAACCTCAATGACATATGAGGTAATCGTTAGGCATAATATATTGTTATAAACACTCCTAGGTACATAACCCAGTCCAGTCCCAGAGTCCAGAACAGCAGAATTTAAAAATGGATAAATCCATATGCGTTTCGAAGTAATGTGTAATTAATCTCCTTCTTCCTTTAGAGGATATTACAGTTTACCCCAAAAATCCTCACTTAAAAACACTCGAGGCGGCGGCATGCCCCCTCTCTGTCGATCCAATAATTGGTTCCTTGCATGTTGAGTAACTCCAATCCATTGGTTCCTTTTGTCACATGTTTCTTCATTTAGTCCATTGGATATTAGACTTACTATTCCGGTCACATGACCAGTCGTACAGTTGATTGGTTCTTGTTTTTAACTAATAAAGCTACGTCACAAATTCATTGTACACACAGACTTAGTGCTCCATAATAAATAGAACAAACCTATTACAAATTCAATAAATATAAAACATAACAATATATGTTAAAATGCGAATAAAACAAAAGTACAAACTGAGTAATAGCAATCCCCATTTGGAAATAAACGCTGAAACGGCCAAAATACATATTGATAAATTCACATTCAAAAGCAAAAAAAAAAAAAAGAAAGAAAGAGACCTCACATTTGCTTTTACATTTATTTATACATATCCCATATTGATATCACTCAGACTGTTGCCATTTATAATTAATAAAAGTCCAAATTATTTGATAATAAGAATAAATTTACGGCTAGATTACGAGTTTTGCATTATGAGGGGTGCGGTACTAACTTGCACGTTATTGTCACCGCTCACTTACCTACAGCGCTGGTATTACAGGTTTTTATAAACCAGGCGTTAAAAGGCAAGAAGTGAGCTCCATACTGCACTCCAATACCAGTGCTGCTTAAGTCAGCGATGAGCTTGTTGTACGTGCTCGTGCATGATTTCCCCATAGACATCAATGGGGAGAGCCGGCTGAGAAAAAGTCTAACACCTGCAAAAAAGCAGCATAAAGCTCCGTAACGCAGCCCCATTGATTCCAATGGGGAAACACATTGTATGTTTACACCTAACACCCTAACATGAACCCCGAGTCTAAACACCCCTAATCTTATACTTTTTAACCCCTAATCTGCTGCCCCCGACATCGCCGACACCTACATTATATTTATTAATCCCCTAATCTGCCGCCTTCAACATCGCCGACACCTACATTATATTTATTAACCCCTAATCTCCCACCTCCAATGTCGCTGTAACCTACCTATACTTATTAACCCCTAATCTGCCGCCCCCAATGTCGCCGCCACTATAATAAACATATTAACCCCTAAACCGCCGCACTCCCGCATCGCAAACATTAGTTAAATATTATTAACCCCGAATCTGCCACCCCTAACATCGCCACCACATACCTACAATTATTTACCCCTAATCTGCATCCCCAACATTGTCGCCACTATACTATATTTATTAACCCCTAAACCTAAGTCTAACCATAACCCTAACACCCCCTAACTTAAATATAATTAAAATAAATCTAAATAAAACCTATTAATAACTAAATATTACCTATTTAAAACTAAATACTTACCTATAAAATAAACCCTAAACTAGCTACAATATAACTAATAGTTACATTGTAGCTAGCCTAAGTTACACTAACACCTATCACTACACTACAATTAAATAAATTACCTAAATTAAATACAATTAACTAAATGAAATACAAATACCTAAATTACAAAAAAAGACCACTAAATCACACAAAATAAAAAACAAATTGCAAGATATTTAAACTAATTACACCTAATCTAATAGCCCTATCAATATAAAAAAGCCCCCCAAGGGGGCGGATCTACACCGTGCAGGAGCATGGACGCACTCTAAGAAAGCTCTGGAGCTGTCGGCACCTCTAGGAGGAAATATGAGCGGCTAAAACATCGTAGCTACTATACATCAGCAGCCTAAGCCATCCTGACATTGTGCTTGCACAAAACGAACTTTAAAAAGAAAACTGGACAGATTGATAACAAAGATAGGATTTGAGGAGCAGAGACAGAGGTCGCCATCTTGAATATTTCCTGCAGTCTCAGAAGATCGCCCGCACTGTCCTGTACATTGGATGGGAGTGCGGCCCTGAGCTTCAACAGTCCTTTAGGGCTTGTTCCCCGCAGCAACCCTCAGTGAGACAGAGAACCAGAGAGCAGCTAATGCCCATCGGAGGCCTTTAGCGATTACCGGGTAAGGCCCAAGACGTCACATAAGTGACTGTGATGACACGGGGGTATTAACGCAGGCCCAGATACTGCATTTCATCAGTAATTTAAGATCCAGGAAATAGACAGGTCATTAATTCCACAAACATACGCTATAGAACTCTGTCATTATTGCATCTTCTGGGGTACATATTGAATCTACACTAAAGGCTAGTCTGCCAGCATTAGGGAGTTACCGACACGCTATTCACTCCTTCTACTTATATACAAGAATCCTATCAATAACCTCAAGCCAGTGGTTGGACCGCATATGTGATTTCAACCACATGACCTTCTATATGTTTATTGCGATTAATTATTGATCGCCCACCTGTCACAATATTAGAAATGGCGGCCAAAAAAGGAAATAGGCCTGACAAGCAGATAAAAGCACCATCCTTGGCCCCATCAGTTTCTACTAACTTTCAGTCACAAGAAAATATAGGGGTAATCACAGTACAATCCCAGGAACCACCCCCCCCCCTCTGATTTAGAGACTATAATCTCTAATAACCCTCAGGACTCTCTGAAATCTATTCAAGCACAATTAGCAAGCCTTCCCTCTAAAATGGATATTGAATCCCTAAAATCATTTATAAAAGAAGAAATAAGGGACCTGAAGAAATATCTCAATGAATTGGGATCCAGAATGGAATACCTTGAGGAAGGACAAGAACACCTAAACAATTTGGTTAGCTCTAATTCACAGCAGCTTTCCATTCAGGACTCTATGATCCAAAATATGCAAGATAAAATAGAAGACCTCGATAATCGTGGAAGGAGGAATAATTTGCGGATCAGGGGTATCCCTGAAGATGTCTCCCATGACCAACTCAAAACTTTTGTAAAAGACCTTTTCCACTATCTGGTATCAAGGTCCCCTCCCATACAAAATGAAGACATAGAGAGACTGCATAGAGCCCTGAGGCCCCCTGCCAAGCCACCTGTCCCACCCAGAAATGTTATCCTCAAGATGTCAAAGTACACTACTAAGGATGAGATCAGGCAGGCGGCAAGGTCCAGGCAGACAATACAGTTTCGAAATCATAATCTACAAATCTTTCAAGATTTATGCCCGCAAACTATACAGAGGAGAAGGGAGGTGCGATTCATCACAAAAACACTACAAGAAAATAATTTCTGATACCGATGGGGCTTCCCCTTTAGCCTAATTGTCACCCATAATGGCGCCCAAATAACATACAAAAGCTTCAATGACTTGGACACTCTAGCTAAGAGACTAAACCTTTCATTTGACCCCCCCGCCGGAAAGAATTATAGACGCTCCTACCCGGGTGGACGACTCAGACAGAGACACCCCAAAGGAGCAGAGATCCAGCTGGATCAGGGTTGCCTCTAAGGGACGCAAGACCGGTCTGCACCCTTACCTAAGGACACCTGAAAAGGATAGTTTGCTAACTCTGATGGTTACCTCAAAGTTTAATCTTTGTAAGTTGCTGAAAAGGCCTATATTCCACCTTGGAAGACTTTTGGAAATTTATCTTGGAAAGAAAATCCAAAGTGGCCTCTTGTCTGGCTGGTGCCTGTGGTACAGTATGGACACTGCATGCCTATGCAGAGATTCTATTTTCATTTTTAATCCTGTTTACCATTGCAGTGACTTGTGCTTTCCCCGGTAGCTCGGGGTGGAAGTGAGATCCCCAGTTATAATGTTACACTTGTTCTATCAACAATGTTTTATAATCTGTTTATTATAAGCCCTAACTTTTGTTAATTAAAATTAGAATACCCTAGAAGGTTAACTGACACCAATCCACCCCCTAGAATGGTGTATATTGAGACTTTTGCATACACCAAAAATTGTTGTATTTACTTTGATCCTATGTTGTTTACTTTTTTCATCTTTACTGCAGGAGCTACATCAGTAATACATGTTGACAGTTCCATTGTTTTCAGCTTCAGAGATCTCCCCACAGTTTATGTAAGAGGTGTAATTACAGGTTGTAAGGTAACATCTGTTTGCTTCATAATTCTAGATTGTCCTTTTCTGATCCAGAGCCTGACACTATTAGTTTGCTAAACTGAAATTTAAAGGAGTATAATCTACTGGACTATTCTCAGAGACTCATGATACACTCTTACCAATTCAGTCAGGTGTGACTTCCCTTACAAAGATTCCCACCTAAGTATGGCCCCTATTAATACTCAATTCACATTTCTCCCTCCTCAAATAACCAATGGCTTACGACCCAATGACCATTAAAATACTTTCCCTCAATGTCAAGGGCTTTAATACTCCCCAGAAAAGATCCATGGCAATAAGAGATTATAAAAGACTTAAATGCGTTATTATTCTTCTTCAGGAGACGCACTTCAGTAAGGGCAGAGAATCTCTGGGGTCCCTTAGAAAGTTTGGTCAGGTTTTCCTAGCTTCCCATACCACAAAACACAATGGGGTAGGCATCTTAATTAAAAAAAAAACACATTCCTTTCCATATTTCCAATATATTCAGGGACAAGACTAATAGTTATAAAATTAGAACCATAGCTAATACAGGGAGTGCAGAATTATTAGGCAAGTTGTATTTTTGAGGATTAATTTTATTATTGAACAACAACCATGTTCTCAATGAACCCAAAAAACTCATTAATATCAAAGCTGAATAGTTTTGGAAGTAGTTTTTAGTTTGTTTTTAGTTATAGCTATTTTAGGGGGATATCTGTGTGTGCAGGTGACTATTACTGTGCATAATTATTAGGCAACTTAACAAAAAACAAATATATACCCATTTCAATTATTTATTTTTACCAGTGAAACCAATATAACATCTCAACATTCACAAATATACAAAACAAAAACAAATCAGTGACCAATATAGCCACCTTTCTTTGCAAGGACACTCAAAAGCCTGCCATCCATGGATTCTGTCAGTGATTTGATCTGTTCACCATCAACATTGCGTGCAGCAGCAACCACAGCCTCCCAGACACTGTTCAGAGAGGTGTACTCTTTTCCCTCCTTGTAAATCTCACATTTGTTTTTTTTCATTGTTATTTTTTTATTGAAATTTTCAAAATATACAGCACGTTTAAGTAGACAGACAATGGGTATTAAACATTATACGCTGTTTACAACATCCAATGTGTTATACATATCCGTGTCTATCCTGAAGTATTCTGTGGGATTATTCCATGAGGCTTTAAAGCCTTACACATTTTGCAATACTGTGATGTTAAGATAACAACAATATAAATATACAATTAACAAAAATAACATCTAAATGAAAAATAAATAAACAAACAAACTGCAGAGATTTACTTGTTAGAGATGATCTTAATAATATGGGTCCATACATTTCATGTGGTGTATTAGTATTTATGTATACTGTAAACTTAGGCTTGTGTCATACATTATGACTGATCATTTAGGGCTTAATGGTTCATAACTCATATGTCATATATCACTATCTCTACCCACCTCCATTCAGTTGTTTTGATTGGCTTGCGTTTTCAGTGTTCTTTATAGGTATTATGTTATATATTTATTAATTTACTGATTTATTTATTTATTTACCGATCCCGTGTACGTGTCCCAGAAGAATGTCATGTCATTATAGAAGGTTAGTCTGTTTGATTTAAAATAGAAGTATCTTTCTAGTGATAATGCCTCTTGAACTTTCCCCCTCCATAAGTCTGTTGTAGGTAAGTTGGTTAATTTCCAGTGTGTAGCTATTAACTGTTTAGCAACATTTAACATAATGTGACCTAGGCTTTTTTTGATTGCGCGTTTTATATCTGTAAGCTCATTGAAGAGACACACTGATGGGGTAGGTGCAATGCTGCTCGATAGTACTTTATTTATTTCATCTATCACTTGCTCCCAGTATGTGTTTACCTCCTTACATGTCCACCATATGTGGCTCATGGTCCCCGATTCTCGGAAACACCTCCAACATCTGTCATTAGCTTTTGGAAATAGGTATTTTGTCCTACTTGGTGTCATATACCATCTGGCCAGTACCTTATAGTTTGTCTCTAGGGCGTTTGTTGTATGTGCTGAGAAAGCTATATTCCAGAAAAACCTCTCCCATGTCTTTGATTCCTGATGTCCAAGTAATTCCCTTTCACATCCCCTTACAAAGTTATGTGGTTTGGGTGAAGTGGCGGTAATTAGAAGCCTATATGTAATGGATATGAGTCTTCTTTGTGGATTAGCACTGCTACAAAGCTGTTCAAAAGGTGTTAACTGTCTTGTCAGGTTGGGTCTATTCCTATGAGTGTATATATAATGATTGACTTGGTGATAGTGTAGCCAATTCCTAAAGAATCCATTGCCCACATTTTCCAATTCATTTCTGGGTTTTAGTTTCCCTTGGTTTGTAATTCGTGATATTGTAATACATCCCTCTAAATCCCGGACTATACTTTTATTATATTCTAAACCTGTTTTGAATTCTGGATTTGCCAAAATGGGGGTTAGAGGAGAATAGGAACTAGAGACGCCTTTAATTTTATCACATATCTCCCTCCAGTCTAATATTGTGGCCAGTACTGTAGATGTGGCCTTTTCTACTATTTTTGGTATAAGTTTGGGTGTCCAGCAAGCTCCTCCTAGCTGGCTGACCCCTATGAGATCATGTTCGATTTGAATCCAATGTTTGGGATTATCTGGATCGTTCCTGCACCATTCTATTATTCTTTGTAAGGATATTGCTTTTTGATATAATAGTAGATTAGGTACCCCCAATCCTCCCATTTCCCTAGGGGCGTACATTGTTGATTTATTGACCCGTGGTGGGAGTTTCTTCCAAATGAAATCATAAAATATTTTTTGAAGTTTGTGTATATACATATGAGTATGTGATAGTGGTAAAGTTTGCATTATGTATAGGATTTTTGGTAGAAGCATCATCTTTACTGAGTTGATTCGCCCTAGCCATGAGGAATTTTTTGAGAGCCACGATGAGGCCTGATTAGATATATTATTCACAAGTTTACCATAGTTGGTAGACCTCGTAGATTCTATACTATTCGTTAAGTGTACACCTAAGTATTTGATAGAGGTTGAACTGAGGTTGAACTGTGTATGTGTAGTTTTTTTTACATGTTGATATGTCTATGTCTGTCATGTGGAGAGGCAGGAGTTCAGACTTACTTGCGTTTACTGAGAAGTTGGATATCTCGCCATAGGATTGAAGTTCACGGCGTACCGCGGAGAGAGACCTCAGTGGATCAGCTAGGGAAAGTAGTATGTCATCAGCAAACATAGATAGTTTATATTCTTTTTGGTTGATGACTATGCCTTTTACATTCCCATTTTGTCTAATTTTACTCGCTAATATCTCTAATGAGAGAATAAATAAAAGTGGGGACAGGGGGCAACCCTGTCTTGTTCCATTATTTATTTCAAATTGCTCAGATAGCGTACCGTTAATACGAATTTGGGCTGTTGGGAAAGAATATAATGCCATTACTCTATTGATAAAGAGAAGTGGGAAATTAAATTTGAGAAGAGACGCTTCTAGGAAGGTCCAATCTAACCTATCAAAAGCTTTCTCAGCATCTGTGGAAAGCATTACGGAGGGGATCTTAAATCTATTAATATGTTCTATAATATTTAATATTTTGATCGTGTTATCTTTGGCCTCTCTCCGCGGTACAAATCCTACTTGGTCTGGGGAGACTAGTGTTGGTAGTATGCTGTTAATTCTAGCGGCCAATACCTTAGCGAAAATCTTTAGGTCAATGTTCAACAAGGATATTGGTCGGAAATTGGCAGGTGTGTCATGTTTTTTACCTGGCTTGGGGAGCACAGTTATGTAGGCCTGTAACATTGTATCTGGAAGTGTTCCACCCTCGTCAATCTGATGAAAAGTGCTTAATATGTGAGGTGTTAGAATGTTCCCAAATATTTTATAGTATGATCCTGTAAACCCATCTGGGCCTGGGGCTTTATCATTTTTCAGGGATTTGATGGCCTCATGTATTTCTTTCCAACTGATTGGTGACTGTAGTTTTTTACCATCTGTCTCTGTGAGTTGAGGAACATGGACATTTTCCAGATACTGTTGACACTTAATATTATGCTCATCACGTGACCTGTTGGGATGTATATTGTACAGCATGTGGTAATAATTTTTAAAGATATTGCCTATCTGTTTTGTATCTTCAACTCTACTTCCTGAAGGATTATTTATTGAGTGTATAAAATTTTTAGATCTTTTAGCCTTAAGGGATCTGGCTAACATTCGCCCAGGTTTATTAGCGTTACAATAATATTTTTGTTTTAGTTTATATGCTATACTATGCGCTTTCAAGTGTAAATGAGAAGACATTTTAGATCTGTAAAATTTTAACTGTTGTAGTATATTATCATCTAAAGGGTTGCACTTATGCAGGTGATCTAGGTGTTCTAGTTCTTTAGCTAAGTGGTGATATTCCTCTCTTAGGCGCTTATTTTTTAAAGCTCTCAGTTTAATTAAAACTCCTCTTATGTAGCTTTTATGGGATTCCCATATTATCGTTGGAGTTTCCTCGCCCTGTGTGTTATGATGAAAAAATTCTTTCAATTCCTGTTCAATATTTGACTGTATTGATGGATCTAACAAAAGAGAGTCGTCTAGTCTCCACATAAAGTCTTTCATTGGGGCTGATGGCCATTTAAGGGTGCATCTGACCATAGAGTGGTCGGACCACGCTGTGTGAGATATATTGGAGTCTAGTGTGTGTGCTAAGATTATATGATCTAATAGTATAAAATCAATTCTGGAGTATGATTTATTGGGATTAGAGAAGAAAGTGTAATCTCTCTTCTCAGGATTTGCAATCCTCCATGGGTCATGTAGGCCAAATATTTTAATGAAATTCCATACTGCTCTAAGGGTGCGTTTTGTCACTTGTATATTTGGGTTTGTGCTGTCTAATTTAGGGCAGATAGGTAGATTAAAATCCCCCATTACAATCAGTTGCCCCTTATGAATATCCTGAATTCGTTTGATCAGGGATGTGAAGAATGCTGCCTGCCTTTGATTGGGGGCATATATGTTCACTAGTGTCACTATTTGGTTGTAGAGAATGCCACTTACAGCTAAAAATCTGCCTTCTGAATCTTTCGTCTGTTCTAACAATTTAAATGGTATGTTGTTATGTATCAGGATGCTCACTCCATTGATCTTTTTCCTGTGGTGGGCACTATGGTAGGATTGAGTGAAGCTACGATGAATGCCCTTGGGGGTGGATCCCTTTTTAAAATGAGTCTCTTGGAGGCCTAATATCTCCACCTTTTTTTGTATTATATCCCTAAAAGCTATTGATCTCTTATACTGCCCATTAAACCCTTTGACATTTTGAGATATAATGTGGATGTGTGTATCTGTCATCTTTTATGTTGTAATCTCTCCATGTGCATGTTCTCAATACCCATATGTTTAAGTAAATATCTCTGCTTGAAGAAAATAAAAATTAACTTAACATATTGAAACTTAACAATAAAAACACATATAACTTTTAACTCAACAAAATACTCGTAGGAGGAAATGACTAGTAAATTCCATGCGGAATCTAATCAGCCCACTAAGTATTTCTTAGATTTGTTACTTACCATTCATCTTTTTTTTAACCTGTTACTAAAGAATTAGCCAGACAACCTTAAACACTCAATATCAAATTACTAAAACCGTAAATGCAAGAAAGAACATTATGAGAATGTTATACATCTGGATGCATCTTGTTATCTTTACAATGGACATTTCGTATCAACATATCATAACCCAGAATCATTCAACACGTAAGATATGGAGCACATCTTATGATAAAATTTCGCATTTGAACTTCATGCTTACCAACACTGGTCTTACCCCTGAGATTAAACATCTTAAATCAGTCTTACTCAGCCCGTCTGGGCTTCAGAGTTCAATGAGGATTGATTTGTTTTCCTGACCTTGACTGTCTGCCATTCTCTACGTTGCGGTAGAGGTGCGGAGTGGTTCATTGGTTGTGCAGTATTGATTTGTCCTGGGTCTGTATCTCCAGAAGGTGAAGGGATTTCAAGCTTCTTGCAAAAGTCTCCAATTTCTGAGGGTGATGTGCATATTGCTCTTCTATTCTTCCAAATCGCCACTAGATGAAACGGGTGGCCCCATCTGTAATTAATATTCCTATCCTGTAGATGTCTTGTGAGTATAGAAAGTTCTTTTCTCCTGATGAGAGTTCTAGTGGAAAGGTCAGCAAAGAATTGTAGTGTAGCACCATCTTTTTGTATCGGTCGCTTTTCTCTTGCTGCTGTCATGATGTTTTCCTTTATCTGGTAGTTGTTAATCCTCACTATCACATCTCTGGGAGGTGCTGCCTCTGGGGGTTTAGGCCTCAGAGCTCTATGAGCTCTATCTATTATTACATCTTGGGTGTCGGTTGAATTTCTTAAGGTTGAGAACAGGGATTGTAGATATTCTTGTAGGTCAGTGGTTTCTATGACCTCAGGAATCCCTCGTATTCTTATGTTATGTCTTCTAGATCTGTTCTCCAGATCCTACAGCTTGTCCTCCAGTTGAGTGATTGTCTTGTCTTGTTGTTCCACTTGGTCGTTCAAACTGGATAGATCTGAAGATTGTGCTTGTGAGGCCTCCTCTAAACTCTCTACTCTGTTTCCAATTTCAGTGAGGTCTTTTTTAAGATCTGCAATTTCCTCTTTGATGCACTGTCTCACTTGAACTATAAGAGTTGAGAAATCTTTCTTTGATGGAATGGACGACAGCACATCTTTTGGAACAGATATCATGTCTGGTTCGCCCTCAGATTCTGATTCAGAAGAACCCGAAGATGGCTGTGATCTTAATGATATTTGTATTGGGTCCTTGGGCCTTGGTGAGGGTGAGGCTTTAAAATAGTCATCTACAGTAGGTTTCGTGAGTCCCCCCACTTTACTTTTTTTCCCTTTCCGCAAGTTCTTCCCTGGCGACATTTTTGCCAGATCCAAGAATGTCTGAATAATTGACTAGTTTGGAGGGTGTGTCTCAGAGGGATCACTGCAGTATTATTGCCCAGATAGAAGGATATCTCTCTTTTCTATTTCTGAGGTCTGTATAATATATGACGTTTTAGTATTGAGGTTTTCTCTGTCTTTACCAGTACTGATTAAGCGGGGTCCCGGCGTCTTTTTTTTATTTCTATGGCTTTTTGAGCAATAAAAGTCCACCGTGTGGTTATGAGTTGTCTCTTTATGCCTCAGACCCCAGAGCTGCTATGTCATGCCCAGTGTTTCATGATATCCACCTATATTAAGTGAGATGGGCTTTGCTTGGTAGCTGCAGTTTAGTTTAACGATATGTGTGCCATTAACATATTGATTTGTCAGTTCTGCAGTTTTACTTTTATTTCCATTTCTTTACTGCTGGTTACAGATCTGTTTTAACATCTTCTAGATTGTATGCTGGCGATTCATATTACCAGGTATTAGCATATGTCCCACACCTTAACAGAGTTCATGAGGTTATATTTATGTCCTTAAGTAGTGTGTTTCCTTGTGCTGCCCCTTTCATATACAGATCAGTTCTTTTAAGTAGTATAATACAAGCCTGCATATGTTTCCTTAAGAAAATGTCTTTATATGCCAAATATAAACAGCCCCAGCTGGTATTAGTCTTCGGTTTGTTGTAACAGAAATTAATCCCCTGTTTTAAACTTTAAACATCAGTTCAGAGGTCTTACCGGGAGATTTCAAGTGCGTGTGTTGCTTTTAAGATGGCGCCCGGCACTTCTGTATGTTAGCTTGCGCACTTTTATTGTTTATCTCGCGACCGGTTCTGAAATCTTTAATGCCCTTTGAGGGACTCACCCTTTGATATCAGTAAGTGGATCATGACTTATATGTACTTATATGTAGCGGTATTGTCGTTCACTTACATAGGTTGCTCTGTAAACTGTCGGTGGCTGTATCGTGGCAATGGCTGCTCTCTTTTTCATTTTAAACGTTTCCCTTGTATTCAGCTCACATTCCGGTTTGTTAGGGATGCGATGTCTGGACTGTTGGGAAGATTTACAAGGTGATGGTACTCTTTTTGCAGGCTGAAGCTCCGGAGCTCACCTATAGTGCGGCCATCTTCTCCAAGCGCCGGCTCCGCCCCCCGTAAATCTCACATTTGATGATGGACCACAGGTTCTCAATGGGGTTCAGATCAGGTGAACAAGGAGGCCATGTCATTAGATTTTCTTCTTTTTTACCCTTTCTTGCCAGCCATGCTGTGGAGTACTTGGATGCGTGTGATGGAGCATTGTCCTGCATGAAAATCATGTTTTTCTTGAAGGATCCAGACTTCTTCCTGTACCACTGCTTGAAGAAATTGTCTTCCAGAAACTGGCAGTAGGACTGGGAGTTGAGCTTGACTCCATCCTCAACTCGAAAAGGCCCCACAAGCTCATCTTTGATGATACCAGCCCAAACCAGTACTCCACCTCCACCTTGCTGGCGTCTGAGTCGGACTGGAGCTCTCTGCCCTTTACCAATCCAGCCACGGGCCCATCCATCTGGCCCATCAAGACTCACTCTCATTTCATCAGTCCATAAAACCTTAGAAAAATCAGTCTTGAGATATTTCTTGGCCCAGTCTTGACGTTTCAGCTTGTGTGTCTTGTTCAGTGGTGGTCGTCTTTCAGCCTTTCTTACCTTGGCCATGTCTCTGAGTATTGCACACCTTGTGCTTTTGGGCACTCCAGTGATGTTGCAGCTCTGAAATATGGCCAAACTGGTGGCAAGTGGCATCTTGGCAGCTGCACGCTTGACTTTTCTCAGTTCATGGGCAGTTATTTTGCGCCTTGGTTTTTCCACACACTTCTTGCGACCCTGTTGACTATTTTGAATGAAACGCTTGATTGTTCGATGATCACGCTTCAGAAGCTTTGCAATTTTAAGAGTGCTGCATCCCTCTGCAAGATATCTCACTATTTTTGACTTTTCTGAGCCTGTCAAGTCCTTCTTTTGACCCATTTTGCCAAAGGAAAGGAAGTTGCCTAATAATTATGCACACCTGATATAGGGTGTTGATGTCATTAGACCACACCCCTTCTCATTAAAGAGATGCACATCACCTAATATGCTTAATTGGTAGTAGGCTTTCGAGCCTATACAGCTTGGAGTAAGACAACATGCATAAAGAGGATGATGTGGTCAAAATACTCATTTGCCTAATAATTCTGCACTCCCTGTATATTCGCCCCTAACTCACATCCCCCGCAGTTTTTTCATCAAGCTTGCAATATAATCTCTGAATACTCTAGAGGAAGTTTGATAGTTGGAGGAGACTTCAATTTGGCCTTAGACCACTAGCTTGACTGTTCGTCGGGAATATCTTCTGTTCCTCATAAAATACTGAAACAGGTCAAATCACAATTTTCGCAGCTGACCGTACACGATGCCTGGAGACTTTATCACCCCCATACAAAAGACTATACATTTTACTCCCACCCCCATCAAAAGTATTCAAGAATTGACTATCTCCTGATAGACGTCACAAGCTTAGCCCTGGTCCAACACACTGATATATCTGCCATAACATGGTCTGACCATGTAATGATTAGCTGCACAATCAAATGGCCCACATCTCAAAGACATGACCGTACTTGGAAACTTGATGAGACCTTATTGACAGACCCACTCATCAATATCCAAATTAATAAACTATTAGACGCGTACTTTAAAGACAACACCACTAGAGACGTAGAACCCCACCATATTTGGGAAGCGCATAAAAAAAGCGGCTAAGAATAAACAGAGAATGTTAGTTTTAAAAGATCTATTTGAGGAACTGGAAAAACTGCAAGACATCCATAAGAGATTCCCTAAAGCTTATTCACTTATTGAAACCTTACAGCATAAAAGAAATCAATTGAACCTTCACCTAGGCGCTGAAGCCAAATGCAGAGCCCTTTTTCTTAAAAAGAGATTCTATGAAGGTGGAAACCAACAGGGTAAAATGCTAACCAGATTACTAAGACATATAACCTGTAAAAAATATATCATGTCAATAAAAGATAAAAAAGGGAAGATATGGTCCACCTCTAAAGATATATCTGACAAATTCAAATGTTACTACGATCTAGATAAAACTTGTACTCCCCCTAGACATATTGACATATCTGATAATCTCTCCCACCTGCGACTCCCCTCACTTACTGAAGAACAAAGGGTTGATTTAGAAGCCCCTTTCACTCTAGTGGAACTCCGGAAAGCCATACTATCTTTTCCATATGGAAAGGCCCCAGGCTGAATGCAGATGTTAAAATATATGCTAAGGTGATTGCTAACAGACTTAACTCCTTCCTCCCATTAATAATTCATCAAGATCATGTGGGTTTTATCCCAAACAGAGAGGCTAAGGATAATACTGTCCGTAATCTCCACCTCCTTTGGCACGTCAAAAAACAAGGCACTCCAGCGGTGTGGCTTTCTACCGATGCAGAGAAGGCTTTCGACCGGGTTAGTTGGTCATTCCTAAAAGCTATACTCCAGACATTTGGTATAGGGAAACTTATGATTCACAGAATATTTGCATTATATGACTCCCCCAGTGCCCGAATCTCCTTGAATGGAATTCTCTCCCCTCCATTTATGATAACTAATGGCACGAGGCAGGGGTGCCCCCTTTCCCCTCTATTATTTGTCTGTCTCTTGGAGGCACTTGCTGCCAAAATAAGGCAAAATTATGTAATAAAAGGAATAGTGGTTGGTGGGAGGAATATAAATGATCCTTGTTCTCTGACAATGTGCTATTCACATTAACGAGTCCAGATAAATCAATTCCCCCCCCCATATTGGAGGAATTTGAACTGTTTAGAAAGCTAACAAATTTCCTGGTTAATAAAACCAAATCAGAGATCCTTGGGGTCTCCCTTCCTCCCCCTATGGGACAACAGATAGCCCTAGACTGCCCCTTTCATCATTGTAAGAACTCCCTAAAATATTTGGGCATATACCTGGCCGAAGACTTAGACTCAGTTTATAACTTAAATTATATCCCTATCAAGCTGACACTTTCATGTGAACTATCCTCATGGCATGCTAAACACCTCACATGGATAGGCAGGATCAATGCAGTCAAGATGACGGCCTTCCCCAGACTTCAATACATTTTACAAGCCCTCCCCATCCCTCTGCCCCCCCGATACACTATGAAACTCCAACAATTATTCAGCTCTTTTATCTGGAAAGGAAAACCCCGTAGAATAAGCAGAACAATAATGATGAGATCTAGGAACCATGGTGGGATGGGAGTCCCCAATATAGAGTCCTACAGATTAGCAATGTTCATCCAGAGAATCTTCGATTGGAGGATACATAAAGGTCAGAAGAGGTGGATACAGCTTGAGGAACACTTGAATAAAGGGCTGTGTTTACAGGCCTTCTGTTTTATCCCTAACTCTGAAAAATTAATCAGAGAAAAAGCTAACCCGATCACTAGGGAAACACTCTACCAATGGGAACTAGCAAACAGGATCAACCCATATCTTTCCTCCCAACCCTCTCCTCTCACCTCTCTGATTCATAACCCTGAAATCTCTATGAACGATCTGGGGATACAGCTTTTCAATTCAGATACACCCTCAGATATAATTGTTCATCTCCTCTCAGAAGACAAACACCTGTGCACTCACAGTAAGCTTCAGGAAATGGGTTTTGTGTGGGCTTAAAATTGGTTTAATTATAGAAGAGTTCACCACTATATAACAACTCACAAACAAAACTACAACCTGTTGAGACCCCTGACCACCATAGAAAAGCTATTCTTCTCTAAAAACCTGATGAAGCACACACTATCTAAGCTGTATAATGTTATCACCCCCCCTGGGCAACCTACATCTAAGACATCCAAGATATCCATAAGAGATTCCCTAAAGCTTATTCACTTCTTGAAACCTTACAGCATAAAAGAAATCAATTGAACCTTCACCTAGGCGCTGAAGCCAAACGCAAGGCCCTTTTTCTTAAAAATTGATTCTATGAAATTGGAAACAAACAGTGTAAAATGCTAGCCAGATTACTAAGACATAGAACCTGTAAAAAATATATCATGTCAATAAAAGATCAAAGAGGGAAGATATGGTCCACCTCTAAAGATATAGCTGACAAATTCAAATGTTACTACGAGGACTTATATAATCTAGATAAAACTTGTACTCCCCCTAGACATATTGAAATATCTGATTATCTCTCCCACCTGCGACTTCCCTCACTTACTGAAGAACAAAGGGTTGACTTAGAAACCCCTTTCACTCTAGTGGAACTCCTGAAAGCCATACTATCTTTTCCATCTGGAAAGGCCCCAGGCCCGGATGGTTTCGGACATGCTTATTATTCCAAATTCATAAATATTCTTGCCCGCCATCTCCTTGCCCATTTCCTAGACATAGATAATAATAATAAAACTTTTTCCCCTCAAGAACTCCAAGCCCATATCACAGTAATAACAAAACCCAATAAAACCCCGGATCAGATACCTAATTACAGGCCAATTTCCCTGCTGAATGCAGATGTTAAAATAGACGCTAAGGTGATCGCTAACAGACTTAACTCCTTCCTCCCATTACTAATTCATCAAGATCAGGTGGGTTTTATCCCAAACAGAGAGGCTAAGGATAATACTGTCAGTAATCTCCACCTCCTTTGGCACGTCAAAAAACAATTCACTCCAGCGGTGTGGCTTTCTACTGATGAGGAGAAGGCCTTCAACTGGGTTAGTTGGTCATTCCTAAAAGCTTTACTCCAGACATTTGGTATAGGGAAACTTATGATTCACAGAATATTTGCATTATATGACCCAGGAGGATACATAAAGGTCAGAAGAGGTGGATACAGCTTGAGGAACACTTGAATAAAGGGCTGTGTTTACAGGCCTTCTGTTTTATCCCTAACTCTGAAAAATTCATCAGAGAAAAAGCTAACCCGATCACTAGGGAAACACTCTACCAATGGGAACTAGCAAACAGGATCAACCCATATCTTTCCTCCCAACCTTCTCCTCTCACCTCCCTGATTCATAACCCTGAACTCTCTTTGAACGATCTGGGGATACAGTTTTCCAATTCAGATACACCCTCAGATATAATTGTTCATCACCTCTCAGAGGATGAACACCTGTGCACTCACAGTAAGCTTCAGGAAAGGGGTTTTGTGTGGGCTTACAATTGGTTTAATTATAGAAGGGTTCACCACTATATAACAACTCATAAACAAAACTACAAACTGTTGAGACCACTGACAACCATAGAAAAGCTATTCACCTCTAAAAGCCTGATGAAGCACATACTATCTAAGCTGTATAATGTTATCACCCCCCCCCCCCCCCAGGCAACCTACCAAACTCCTTAGAATCATGTGAAAGGGAACCGGGAGTTATCATCCGGCACAGAGCGGTTCCATCTTCAAGACATACGGTGCAGAGCATCCTCTTCAAACGAAGTCTTCTTCCCGAATGAAGGTTCCTTTAAATTACGTCATCCAATATGGCGTCCCTTAGATTCCGATCGGAATTAAGGTTGAAAAAATCCTATTGGCTGATGCTGATTGAACTTCAATCCTATTGGCTGATTGGAACAGCCAATAGAATGCAAGCTCAATCCTATTGGCTGATAGAATTCTATCAGCCAATCGGAATCTAAGGGACGCCATCTTGGATGACGTCATTTAAAGGAACCCTCATTCGGGAAGAAGACTTTGGGGGTTAGTGTTAGGGTTTTTTAAGGGTTTATTGGGTGGGTTTTATTTTTAGCTTAGGGTTTGGGCCGCAATAGAGCTAAATGCCCTTTTAAGGGCAATGACCATACAAATGCCCTTTTCAGGGCAATGGGGAGCTTAGGTTTTTTTGGTTAGGGTTTTATTTGGGGGGGTTGGTTGTGTGGGTGGTGGGTTTTACTGTTGGGGGGGGGTGTTTGTATTTTTTTTTCAGGTAAAAGAGCTGATTTCTTTGGGGCAATGCCCTGCAAAAGGCCCTTTTTAAGGGCTATTTATAGTTTAGTTTAGGCTACCATTTTTTTTTTTATTTTGGGGGGGCTTTTTTATTTTGATAGGGCTATTAGATTAGGTGTAATTAGTTTAAATATCTTGTAATTTGTTTTTTATTTTATGTAATTTAGTGGGGTTTTTTTGTAATTTAGGTAATTTATTTAATTTAGGTAATTTATTTAATTGTAGTGTAAGGTTAGGTGTTAGTGTAACTCATTTTACGTTTTATTTTACAGGTAAATTTGTATTTATTTTAGCTAGGTAGTTAGTAAATAGTTAATAACTATTTAGTACCTATTCTACCTAGTTAAAATAAATACAAACTTGCCTGTAAAATAAAAATAAACCCTAAGCTAGCTACAATGTAAATATTAGTTATATTGTGGAAACAAAAAGAAAGCGCCTCATGGTGTGGATAACTCTGAACAGTTGTATAACACAGTGACGGTTAACAAATGAAATGGTACTCACAAGGAAAGTGGCACTCTTGTTAAAAGTAATGCAAATAGGCAGGCTGTTGTTTTCAGCAGTCAGTACGCTGGGGTTGAAGTGATCTGATCCGGCTGTCAGCTCTCCAAGGACGACAACCAGGGCTCCCTCTGTCTGCAAATGGCTGGTGCAGATTACTTCTGGTAGGTACGGTAACACCGTAAAAGCTGTGAAACAGTTTGGGGAGGAAGCTGCTGGTATGATATCTTCCACAAATAGAAAGTAGTTCACTTCTCCAAGCTAAAAGAAGAGATGCCAGCAACAGCTGCACAGGAAGTAAATGGGGGAGATATTATACCAGCAGCTTCACAGCTTTTGACTGCTGAAAACGTCAGCCTGCCTATTCGCACTACTTTTAACGCCACTTTCCTTGTGAGTACCATTCCATTTGTTAACCGTCACTGTCTTATACAACTGTTCAGAGTTATCCACACCATGAGGCGCTTTCTTTTTGTTTCCACCATCTAGATTCACTGACCCACCATCGGTATCAAGAAAAGCAGCCTATATCTACCTCTAAAACGGACTTTCACTCTGTTTGTTTCATTATCACCATTATATATATATTTTTCTCTTTTTGCATACATCCATTGCATTTTAAAACTGACTTTTTGCTTGTCCTATTGTTTTATTCACTATTGCTTATCACTTTGATAGTATTATTCATTTCGATAGTATACATTTTATTTTAATCATTTGTATTATTTATTGTTTGTTGTGTCACCTACTTACAATTGTGTGAATAAAGTCAAGCGCTAAAAGCACGGGTAAAATCTTTGCATAGAATACTCTTATATAAATTAAATTAATAATTGTGAAAATGGAAATATATAGATATCACATGTAAAAATAGGGCTATATAATATTTTTATGTGTATAATATTATATTCTGAATTTGACAGTATACTCCAGTTGGTAAATTAATGTATATAGTTGGACAACTAAGCCCTAGGTATTAAGAATAATGTATATATATATTTAATATCCTAAATATAAATTGGTTATTTATATGTCTAAAAGGCTATTCCCTGGGTAATATGATGTAAATAGTACAATTAGTACAAAGTATACGGTTATAATGACTGGATGGGTTAAAAATCTCATGTATTTACATATGTACCAGAAGACACTTGATAGTTAAAACAATTCTTATGTATATATATATATATATATATATATATATATATATATATATATATATATATATATATATATATATATATATATATGTACCAAAAGACACTTCTTAGTTTGAGCAAAATTTAATAATAGTAATAAAATAATACATAAAAAAGGGATGTCTCCCTTATAACAGAGAAAAGACACTAGTACTATTAGCGTGTGAGAATTACTAAAAGGTTTTCAATATAACCAACAATATAACAATGGTACCTTACAGATTTAGTTTGTATGTCCGATAAGAAGAGGAGAGCTGTGTCCTCTGGGATGACCGACCTCGCCGCTCGTGTCACGGTTCGGCGCTACCGGTCCGTTAGTGGGAGGCGGCTTTTTAAAGGATTATCATGTGACCCCTCTTACATCACGGTGGCGGTCCTAGCAACCGGAGCTATGCTAGATTGTAGCAAATGATCTTGAATATTATTTTGTGAACCTGGTGTGTTACAAATTTGCAACTTAGTATAGATGGTATCTTTGAAGAAGTTGTATCTTTGGATACTTTGATCCCCTATTCCGTATCAAGACTAGAAGTCCTGGGGGAAGTTAAAGATGTGGTCTTTGCGGTCACGGATGGTGACTTAGAATCTTTGCGGTCACGGATGGTGACTTTGAATCTGGTAATACTGTAAACTTGGCGGTTGATAGTAGCAACTAAGGGAATACAATGATTTAGGTAAAGAACACAACATCAGCTCCCTATTTAAAGGTACATTCTTTGCGGTCACTAACAATGACTGGATTCACAGTAGTTTGAACTTTGGCTCACAGTGGTTGTAAACTTGGCGGTCGCCAATGCAAATGGATGTAATAAGGTTGAATGAATTGCAGCAAAAACAAGGTGTTAGAAACCCAGCAGAGGTGTTTTTGAGCTGGCAATAAAACAACAAAGTCCTGTTGTAACTTTCTTTCTGTCTTGTTTCTTTTGAGCACAGTCAGTACAAATAAGTAGTACAAATTTAAAATGCAAGGTGACAACAGTGTCAAGTTCAACGCATTTCGCCCTTTAGCTTTATCAAGACATGTTTGTCTGTGTCACCTGAAAGAATATTTAAATGCTATCAACTATTCTGATTGGTTACCCAGTTTAGTTAATTAAAGGTGGAATGAGGAGATGGATGGTTCTCTAGTATAAAGGTTGAATTATCTAGATGTGTATTATGTTAAAGATGTATATTATCTTAAAGATATTTTAAAGGAGTATAAATATTATACTGTTTTATGTGTGTAAAATGTTCATCTATATTTCAAGTTGGATAGAAAACTGGAGTATAAACTAAAATATAAACTTTAAGTATACCTTCATTAGATATAGAGTGCATAGAATATGTATAATTTAGGTATAGGTATTATTATGAAAGAGATTTAGAAATATATATGAGAAATATATATATGAGATAAATATCTTGAATACAGTGGAGAAGAAAGAGGTTTTTGTTTGAAGAAATAAGAACAAGGAATATTAAAAGTGATTGGATTGGGAAAACCTTATATCTCATTCCATTATATGCTAGTAAATATGCAACTCAAAATAGTTGGAAATCACCTACTTACACACATAACTCATCATTTAGTATCACCATTTTCAGGCCAATTGCTATTTTTTGGATGTTTTTTTCAATCTAAAAGAACAACATTGTATCAGTTCCTTATCGTTCACACTTCAGCATTGTGAGTCAAACCTACACAACATATATAGGCCGCACTTTATATATTTTTTATTCACAATTATTTTCTTTTTGATTGTTACTCAGCGAGTTTCACAGCCTTTTGCTATATATTGTCACATATTGGCTCAATCTATTTCTATACTTTTTGTACAGTTTTTTCATTAGTTATAGCTAGCTTAGGGTTTATTTTACAGGTAAGTATTTAGTTTTAAATAGGAATTATTTAGTTATTAATAGTAGGTTTTATTTAGATTAATTACAATTATATTTAAGTTAGGGGGTGTTAGGGTATAGTGGCGGCTACGTTGGGGGCGGCAGATTAGAGGTTAATAAATGTAGGTAGGTGGCGGCAATGTTGGGGCGGCAGATTAGGGGTTAATAATATTTAACTAGTGTTTGCAAGACGGGAGTGCGGTGGTTTAGGGGTTAATATGTTTATTATAGGGGAGGCGATGTTGGGAGCTGCAGATTAGGGGTTAATAATTTTATTATAGTGTTTGTGATGCGGGAGGGCCTCGGTTTAGGGGTTAATAGGTAGTTTATGGGTGTTAGTGTACTTTTTAGCACTTTTGTTATGAGTTTTATGCTACGGCTTTGTAGTGTAAAACTCATAACTACTGACTTTAGAATGCGTTACGAATCTTGAGGGATAGGCTGTACAGCTCACTTTTTGGCCTAAAAAAAAAAGCTTGTAATACCGGCGCATTCCCATTGAAATACCGGCGCAAGTCCCATTGAAAAAAGACTATAAGCAAATTGCGGTAAGGCCACAAGACTCGTAATAGCAGCGGTAGTAAAAAGGTAGCATTATGAGCCTTAACGCTGCTTTTTACTCATAACGCAAGACTCGTAATCTAGCCGATAGTTTCTAAAACTCTAAGGTACATAAAATATTATATTATAAAATGTTAGGATATTAAACTCATTATATATATAAAGTAGTACTAAAGGCTAAGAATATATTTCTATATCGGATTAATTGTATTAAAAAATAAACCTAAACTAATAAAAATACTGAAAACTAGAAAATGCCATTTTTCTAGTTTTTAGTATTTTTATTAGTTTAGGTTTTATTTTTTAATACAATTAATCCGATATAGAAATATATTCTTAGCCTTTAGTACTACTTTATATATATAATGAGTTTAATATCCTAACATTGTATAATATAATATTTTATGTATCTTATAGTTTTAGAAACTATATTTATTCTTATTATCAGATAATTTGGACTTTTATTAATTATAACTGCCAACGGTCTGAGTGATATCAATATAGGATGTGTATAAATAAATGTAAAAACAAATGTGAGGTTTGTTTCTCTTTTTTTTTTTGCTTTTGAATGTGAAATTATAAATATGTATTTTGTCCATTCCAGCGTTTATTTCCAAATGGGGATTGCTATTACTCAGTTTGTACTTTTATTCTATTTGCATTTTAACACATATCATTATGTTTTATATTTATTGAATTTGTAATAGGTTTGATCTATTTATAATGGATCTGCAGCACTAAGTCTGTGTGTACAATGAATTTGTGACGTAGCTTTAATAGTTAAAAGCAAGAACCGATCAACTGTAGGACTGGTCATGTGACCGGAATAGAAAGTCTAATATCCAATGGACTAAATTAAGTAACATGTGACAAAAGGAACCAATGGATTGGAGTTACTCGACATGCGGGAAACCAATCAATGGATCGACAGAGAGGGGGCGTGCCGCAGCCCTGAGTGTTTTTTAGTGAGGATTTTTGGGGTAAATGGTATTATCCTCTGAGGAAAAAGGAGATTATTTACACATTCCTTCGAAACGCATCAGAATTAATCCGTTTTTAAATTCTGCTGTTCTGGCCTCTGGGACTGGACTGGGTTATGTACCTAGGAGTGTTTATAACAATATATTATGCCTAATGATTACCTCATATGTCATTGAGGTTAATGAATGTGAGCAACTAATATTTAAATAAATCTATTTTGTGTATCATTATATACAGGGTTGCACTATTCTTTGCTCTCTTTCATGTGAAAACGCCCCAGACTATGTTCCAGGACTGAACTCTCTGACACTATCCATTGGCATTCACCTACACGACACTTACCTCATTGGATTGAGGTTAGGGAGTGCAAGTAGAAATCCTAAGGGATCCGGATTCTTATGCCTTCTTCATGAATTCTATTAATTTTCTGAACCTTATGTACTTTTTATCAGTGTTTTTTATGTATGTGTAATATTTGTTTTTAAAGATATATATATATATTGATAAGAATTGTGTTTTTCCATTGTATTAATCAATATTGACTTTTTGTGCATCATTTTTTTTTGTGTGCGTTTTCTTTTCTCACCTTTCATGTATTATATCTTACATTAATTTGTTTATAATTTGTAACTGGGTCTTATCATTTCTTTGCCCAGACCGCTACTATTTCAATATTTCAATATTTTTATGTTTCAATTTCTAGTATATTGAATCCATCGCTACTACAGCCTGTTGCTATAGCTGGACTCCATCTATGTCATCTTTTATCCTCAGCATAGTAAATAGTCTGTAGGATATATTTAGCATATCATTGAATATATTTTGTATTATTTTTTATTACTGGAATACACTTTGAATAAGCAATAGAGTATATATATATATATATATATATATATATACCATTATAATGCAGGTGATTATAATTGGTATAACTAAATGCAATTCAGATAAAAAAAAATGTTAAATCATCACATTACTTGAGTGACAGATACTCACAATTTGTAACAGTAGCATAAAATTGCTCTCTAATTCTATGTTATCAATGACAGGACATTCACATGCAGTATATTCTTTTATAGAGAAAAAAAAATATTCCATCCGAAAATCATAGCAGAATTTAAAAAAAAAAATACTGTAGTCTAAAATTAGATGATGGTTCAGTAATCTTAATTATTGCTACAGCCTGAAACAATAATAAAATAATTATAAACCAGCTTCTAAATTATGTAAAATATGCACAGCTGTAGAAAGAAAATAAGATTAAGCAAAATGGTTTAAACTACATGGTTAATTGCTCGATTTCATTATGCATCAACTGCATTTAAATCAGCATCAATAACATTAACTCTTTATTGTAACAGTTTTTAAATATTAAAAAACAAAATAACTTTCATGATAAGACATTTTTATAAAAAGCACAGGGATAGTTAGTTTTTTTTTAACCAAACACTAAATGGAAATTTAAAGTATATTTCAATTTTAATGCATTTGCAAATGGGGGGCAAAACATGTTTACTGTATGAAATTAATTATTTGAAAATATACACACTCATTATACTGTAATGACTAAACTGCGGTTTAAAATCATGTTTAGTGGTATCCATTTAAAGTAACACTGCATTCAAAGAAGCAACAAAAAAAACGTCATTGTATTTAAAGTGGCATTAAACAGTGAGTACATTTCATACATCTTTTTATATGCCGCATACCTTTTATCCCTTTTGAAATGTTTTCATTAATATGTATCTGAATATTATTATTTTTTTTAGAAACTGTATTTATGAATTTAACACTTTATTTTAATGTATTTATGTTGTGTTTGGTGTACACTTTACTATAAGGGGCCATTTTATTAAAGTGCAGACGGACGTGATACGATGCATATGCTGTCACCATTTATTATTGCACAAACAGTTCTTGTGAACTGCTTGGGCAATGCCGCACCCTGCAGATTCGACTCCAATCGGCCGCTAGCAAGGGGTGTCAATCAGCCCGATCATTTAGCATTGGGCGGATTGAAGACCGCAGCCTCAGAGACAGCGGACAAGTTATGGAGCAGCGATATTTAGACCACTGCTTCATAACTACTGTTTCCAGCGAGCCTGAAGACTCGCGCGGAAACAGGGACATCAAGCTCCATTTGGAGCTTGATAATTTGGCCCCTAAGTTTTCAGTCACGCTAGCCAGATGAGCGCAAATTCTGTTTGCATTTGAGTGCACTTGTTTACTTTCAACTTGTAATCGCATGCAATTTAGCGTGGTCGTGATATTGCTTATCGCAACCCTTGCTAACTTTAGTGATCCTCTTGCAATCTAGCACAATGGCAATTAATGAGGTAACACATAATACAATTGAATTACAGTACACAAACTGAAAAAATAATTCCATGAATCTTCCATATATTTAAAGAAAGAATTAAATACAACGGGGATGCTGTATTAATAAAAAAAAATCTTATATGTTACATAATACTTGTAAAGCTGATGTAAAGAAAAACAATGCGGACATCTGTCAAAGCCAGGTGGTGGGTTTTCCACAAAAATAAAGTAATACATAATAAATAGTTTAATAAATTAATTAATTAATAAAAATTAACAGTGGCTATCTGGAATTATTTGTAATGTGTACATGGCTAATATAGCAGCTGTAAAGCAATCTGACGAGTAATGAAATACAAACTAGTAAAAATTACTCATGAAATGTTCCTTTTGCTTTATTGCCTACAGAGAAATAAATATGTGTCTAACTTACAAACTCTAGAGACACTGTGAAGTAAAGACAACAACACTAGAGTTACTAAAAAATTTAATCAAGAAATGTGAGACAAATAGAAATGAACATCACACACATCCAAGGGAACAACCAAGAGTCTACAGAAAGACATGATAAACTCATGGAGCAGTATTTCATCAATATTACCATGATTTCTTAAAGCCTTCTTAAAGCCACGGAGGTGCTTTTAGATTATATTCACAGATAACTACAAGGTGCTTAGCTACATTTGTAAATTATACATTGTACTTGCAAAAAGAATATTCTGCTACCACTATAAATGCATGCAATAAGGATTACTAAATCATGAGGAAAATAGGGAAATCTGAAAAATCTAGATTTAAACTAAATAATTGTATGCTTACATTTCATGTAGTACATGTATCAACAATTATCTTTAAGGGATACTAAAGTTCTGAAGCTTCAGAATTTATAGTGTATGTGCAAAAGTGCACAACATATCCATATATGCATTTTGTGATTGGCTGATAGCTGTCACATGATACACAAGGAGCGGAAATTGAATTAATTTTGAAATTTTCCAGAAAATATTTCACTGCTCATTTTAAATTCAGAGTAAGTGCTATAGCATTCTCTTTTTATTTTGTAATTGTCAAATTCTACTGTATTTAGTGGTTCTTTAATTGAAAATTAACAAAAAAAGTTATTGCCATATTGGTCCTTAGAGAATGTTCCTTTTTAGTACAATGTGATACATTTTAATGGACTAACAAAATCTAAGTTTTGTATTCCGTAAGCTTTCCTGACCTCACAGGTCTCTTCTTCAGATGTAGATCTAAAAAGAAAAAGTGCAAAATGCTATAGTAATCATTTGAAAATACTATAGGCTAAATTACAAGTGGAGTCCTAATTTATTGTGCAGCTGCAAACAGGCAAATAATCTGCCCATTTACGGGTATGCGATAAATAACCAGCGATTACAAGTGGCTGGTTATTGCTACCGTGAGCTTGTGGTAGCAATTACTGCTTAAAAAATTAACCAAAGGTCTGGGGCGCAATCCGATAAAGATTGTAGTTTGCGACGCAAGCAAGGAAACACCTGCCGCCCGTAGTTTCAGCTCACAACTCGAGCTATCCTATATACGGTGCTGTCAGAAGCTAAAGTGCTGTAAGTAAACCAGTGATGTCCAGAAATCTGCGTAAGTACAAATTTCTGGAGTCGCCAGTGACTTATGGCACTTTAGAAACTGCCGGCGCCTACAAAACCTGACTAAGTTATTAAATCTCCCATACTGTCTAACACACCTCCCAAACATAGCTCGACACGTATACCCCTCTATCCGCTATCCCCCTCACTATCCTAACAATAAAACATGTATTAACCCCTAAACCGCCGCTCCCGGACCCCGCCGCCACCTAATAAAGTTATTAACCCCTAAACCCCCTAATGTGAGCTCCTACCCTGCCGTCATCTACATTAACTACCCCCTAATGTGAGCTCCTACCCCGCCGCCATCTACATTAACTACCCCTAATGTGAGCTCCTACCCCGCCGGCATCTACATTAACTACCCCCTAATGTGAGCTCCTACCCCGCCGCCATCTACATTAACTACCCCCTAATCTGAGCCCCTTACACCGCCACCAGCTATATTAAAATTATTAACCCCTAATTTAATCCCCCTACCCCGCCACCAGCTATATTAAAATTATTAACCCCTAATTTAATCCCCCTATACCACCGCCAGCTATATTAAATACATTAACTCCTCATCTAATCCCCCTATACTGCTGCCAGCTATATTAACTAGATTAACCCCTAATCTAATCCCCCTACACCGCCGCCAGCTATATTAACTAGATTAACCCTAATTATATTAGGATTAATATAGTTAATATAGTTATTATATTATATATATTAACTATATTAACCCTAATTATATTAGGGTTAATAAAGTTAATATAGTTATTATATTATATATATTAACTATATTAACTCTAATTAAATTAGGGTTAATATAGTTAATATCGTTATTATATTATATATATATTAAATATAATAACCCTATCTAACTCTAACATCCCTTACTAAATTCTTATTAAAATAAATCTAATTAATATTAATATTATTAATTAAAATATTCCTATTTAAATCTAAATACTTACCTATAAAATAAATCCTAAGATAGCTACAATGTAATTAATAATTACATTGTAGCTATTTTAGGGTTTATATTTATTTTACAGGTAACTTGGTATTTATTTTAACTAGGTACAATAGCTATTAAATAGTTAATAACTATTTAATAGCTACCTAGTTAAAATAATTACCAATTTACCTGTAAAATAATAGTTAATATCGTTATTATATTATATATATATATTAAGTATAATAACCCTATCTAACTCTAACATCCCTTACTAAATTCTTATTAAAATAAATCTTATTAATATTAATATTATTAATTAAAATATTCCTATTTAAATCTAAATACTTACCTATAAAATAAATCCTAAGATAGCTACAATGTAATTAATAATTACATTGTAGCTATTTTAGGGGTTATATTTATTTTACAGGTAACTTGGTATTTATTTTAACTAGGTACAATAGCTATTAAATAGTTAATAACTATTTAGTAGCTACCTAGTTAAAATAATTACCAATTTACCTGTAAAATAAATCCTAACCTAAGTTACAAATACACCTACACTATCAATAAATTAAATAAACTACAAATATCTAAACTAAAATACAATTAAATAAACTAAACTAAATTACAAAAACAAACAAACACTAAATTACAAAAAATAAAAAAAGATTTTTAAGCTAATTACACCTATTCTAAGCCCCCTAATAAAATAATAAAGCCCCCCAAAATAAAAAAATGTCCATACCCTATTCTAAAATACAAAAGTTAACAGCTCTATTACCTTACCAGCCCTTAAAAGGGCCTTTTGCGCGGCATGCCCCAAAGAAATCAGCTCTTTTGCCTGTAAAAAAAAAAACACAATACCACCCCCAACATTACAACCCACCACCCACATACTCATACTCTAACCCAAACCCCCCTTAAATAAACCTAACACTACCCCCCTGAAGATCTCCCTACCTTTTCTTCACCCAGCCGGGCAGAACTCTTCATCCGATCCGGGCGATGTCTTTAATCAAGCGGCAGAGAAGAAGTCTTCCATCCGGTGATGTCTTCATCCAAGCGACAAAGAAGAAGTCTTCCATTCGGCGATGTCTTCAATCAAGCGGCAGAGAAGAGGTCCTCCATCTGGGTGAATTTTTCTTCCAAGCGGCATCTTCAATCTTCTTTCTTCGCTCCTACGACGCGGAACATCCATCCGGCACGACGACTTCCCGACGAATGAGGTTCCTTTAAATGACATCATCCAAGATGGCGTCCGTCGAATTCCGATTGGCTGATAGGATTCTATCAGCCAATCGGAATTAAGGTAGAAAAATCTGATTGGCTGATTGAATCAGCCAATCAGATTCAAGTTCAATCTGATTGGCTGATTGGTTCATGATGGAGGACCTCTTCTCTGCCGCTTGATTGAAGACATCGCCGGATGGAAGACTTCTTCTTTGCCACTTGGATGAAGACATCACCAGATGGAAGACTTCTTCTCTGCCGCTTGATTGAAGACATCGCCCGGATCGGATGAAAAGTTCTGCCCGGCTGGGTGAAGAAAAGGTAGGGAGATCTTCAGGGAGGTAGTGTTAGGTTTATTTAAGGGGGGTTTGGGTTAGATTAGGGGTATGTGGGTGGTGGGTTGTAATGTTGGGGGTGGTATTGTGTTTTTTTTTTTTACAGGCAAAAGAGCTGATTTCTTTGGGGCATGCCCCGCAAAAGGCCCTTTTAAGGGCTGGTAAGGTAATAGAGCTGTTAACTTTTGTTTTTTAGAATAGGGTAGGGACATTTTTTTTTATTTTGGGGGGCATTATTATTTTATTAGGGGGTTTAGAATAGGTGTAATTAGCTTAAAAATCTTGTAATGTTTTTTTATTTTTTGTAATTTAGTGTTTGTTTTTTTCGTAATTTAGTTTAGTTTATTTAATAACTATATTAGTTTAATAACTATATTAACTATATTAAACTATATATATATAGTTTAATAACTATATTAACTATATTAACCCTAATATAATTAGGGTTAATATAGTTAATATAGCTGGCAGCAGTGTAGGGGGATTAGATTAGGGGTTAATCTATTTAATATAGCTTGCGGCGGTATAGGGGGATTAGATTAGGGGTTAATGTATTTAATATAGCTGGCGGCGGTATAGGGGGATTAAATTAGGGGTTAATAATTTTAATATAGCTGGCGGCGGGGTAGGGGGATTAAATTAGGGGTTAATAATTTTAATATAGCTGGCGGCGGTATAGGGGGATTAAATTAGGGGTTAATAATTTTAATATAGCTGGCGGCGGGGTAGGGGGATTAAATTAGGGGTTAATAATTTTAATATAGCTGGTGGGGGTGTAAGGGGCTCACATTAGGGGGAAGTTAATGTAGATGGCTGTGGGGTAGGAGCTCACATTAGGGGGTAGTTAATGTAGATGGCGGCGGGTTAGGAGCTCACATTAGGGGGTAGGTAATATAGCTGGCGGCGGGGTAGGAGCTCACATTAGGGGTAGTTAATGTAGGTGGCGGCAGTGTAGGGGGCTCACATTAGGGGGTAGGTAATGTAGGTGGCGGCGGTGTAAGGGGATCACATTAGGGGGTAGGTAATGTAGGTGGCTGCGGTGTAAGGGGCTCACATTAGGGGGTAGTTAATGTAGATGGCGGCGGTGTAGGGGCTCACATTAGGGGGTTTTACATTTAATGTAGGTGGCGGCGGTGTCCGGGAGCGGTGGTTTAGGGGTTAAATACTTTATTAGGGATTGCGGCGGGGGATCGCGGTTGACAGGTAGATAGACATTGCGCATGCGTTAGGTGTTAGGTTTTATTTAGCAGATCACGGTTGACAGGTAGATAGACATTGCGTTACGTGTTAGGTTTTATTTAGCAGGTAGTTTAGGGAGTTACGGGGCTCCAATAGACAGCGTAAGGCTTACTACGGCTGCATTTTGTGGCGAGGTGAAAATGGAGTAAGATTTCTCCATTTTCGCCACCTAAGTCCTTACGCTGTATATTGGATACCAAACTGCGCGGGTTTGGTATACCTGCCTATGGCCCAAAAAACTACGGGCGAAGGCAGAAATATACGAGCGTAACTTCTAGGTTACGCCGTATATAGGATACCAAACCCACGCAAAATTCGGCGTCGTTGCATATCGGATCGGGCCCCTGACCTCTGGTTCATTTTTTAAAAAGCACCCCAATTGGCCCCAAAATTAAGTGTGTAGTGACTTTATTAAAATAAAAAATATTAGTATCTTTTTATTTTTTTTTAAACTGCACTAAGCTGTTTTGGGGGGCTAAAGTTGGTGGGTGTAAGAAAAAAAAATGACAATAAAAAAGTGCCTTTACATTGGACTCTATGGGGACTGTGTGTTCGCTATAAATATATATATGTATATGGTTATATACATATATAATTATATGTTAATATGTCTATATATACACATATAAACACATAAATATATACATTATGTATATTTTCATATACATATATATTTATATTTGCTGCCCATCACTGTGCTAGTTCTCATGCTGTGTCTCACGATGAGAACGAGGGTCCCATTGGAGTCTATGGAAGCACGCTCTCGTGAGAGCAATGCTTCCATGCCATGAAAACGCGAAGTCGCATTCAGCTTGCACCTCACTTGTAATACCAGAACACATTTGCTTGCATTGGTAAGTTCAGCGCAAATATCGATTATTTTCGGTCTACTTGTAATCTAGCCCTAAATGTTATTGTTTGCAAAATTGAACAAAAACTAAGGGCAGATTACAAGTGTAGCACTAATTTATTTTGGGCCCGTAAATGGAAAAAAACGCTTTCACATTGCAGGGGAGCTCAAATACCGGAGCATTTGCGTTAGCTGGTATTAAGAGTTGAGTGCACATATCACGCTCATGTTAGCACAATTTTGCTCTCTACTCATAATCTACCCTTAAATGAAGAATCATAAAGCATTTGTTCACAAATTACAGAAATGCATTGGATTGGCATATGCTTTAAATAAAATTGTGAAATACTAAAAATAGCGTATTGCACAAGGTGTTAAAGTACAATACAGTATTAATATATGGTTTGTGGTCTTTCTTTTGTCACTTAGAGATGTTATATTAAACAAAGTTGTCCACTCAGAACTCATTATCTTACATGGCATAGAAGAAAATAATTTAAGGTAATTCCTATGCAGTAGTCTTTTTGCTAATAACTAGACTTTTAATATTGCTATATTCCACTGATCTTTTAAGTATATTACTTGGAGCTGTGGATCAATTTCCCAACAAGTAAAGGATTTGATTAGTTGTGTTAGAAGGAAAAAAGAATGAACATAAAAATTCCATCTTAGGCAAAATGCATCTGCCTCAAATAATGCTTACTTCTATGCTATGAAGTCTTTAATAATTTCGCACATCTTTAAAAATAGCATCATATAACTATTGCTTTTTAGATCATATTGATTGAGCTCATGAAAACCGGCATAGCAGAAAAAGACAGTTACTTCGAAAAGTTTACATTTTAGCTCTGAAAAAAAAATCAATTGTTATTTTCAGCATAATCTACTCTTTATTTCACAGATCACTGGGCCTCCCTAGTATATGAAAAGAAATAAAACAAGTATTTCTCACTTAAAGCTATACATTTTTGTTAACAAAATATGAAAAGAAATAAAACAAGTATTTCTCACTTAAAGCTATACATTTTTGTTAACAAAATATGAAAAGAAATAAAACAAGTATTTCTCACTTAAAGCTATACATTTTTGTTAACAAAATATGAAAAGAAATAAAACAAGTATTTCTCACTTAAAGCTATACATTTTTGTTAACAAAATATGATTTAACTTTGTTTAAAAGTATGGAGGTCTAATCAAATATAAGTATAACTTTACTCCAGTTCCTTTGTTTTCCTTTGTTTTCTTAAATTACACTAAAATCACAAAATCTTGTAAAAATCTTGTATTGCACCTTCTCCTGTTTATTTTATGTAATGTATTTTACAATTGATTCAGGATGTTTTTCTGCAAATTTGAACTATTGAATAGAAGTAACAACAAAATATAGGCCTGGATCTTTAACTCTTAAATATGTATGATTAAGATTAGATAAGAAATGTGCTCTTACATTATTTCCTCTCTTTTATGAGCTACAGTTTAAGTTGGTATATCCCTTCAAACAGATTTTGGAAGCGGAAAAAGTTATCAAATTAATTTTAAAAAATACAACATACTGTACAAAGCAATAAATTAATAGTTTTAAATTGTAGTCTTGTAAATAAAGTGGCCATTTAATTATACATAAAGGGACATGAAAATCATAATTAAACTTTAATGATTAATATACTCCAGTATAGATAGATAGATAGATAGATAGATAGATAGATAGATAGATAGATAGATATACAAGCAATAGTGCAATAATAAAATTACCTAATCTATTAGAGCATGTTCCTTTTTAACTTTTATGTCCCTTTAAACAAAAAGAAAAAATCACATCCATGGCATCTAGGGGGTTAAATGTGTTGGGGGTTATGGTTAAGACTTTAGTTATAGTGGGGGCTTTGTTGGTAAGGTGGTTATGTGTGGTGGTTGAGGTTGCATTTATAGGTACTAGTGAACTAGTGAAGGTGTGTGGTGGTTCAGTGGTTAGGGGATTAAGTACAGGGGAGGGGGGGGCTGAGGATAGTGGGAATTGTTGCAGTTGGTTAAAGGGTTAAGTGTGTTGTGTGGGAGTCACTATTAGGGGAAATAGTTGAGGAGGGGGGGCTCACTTAGGGTATTAAAAATGGTGGATTTATATGTTAGATTATTATTTGTGATGGGGGATTTGGTGGTTAGTGGTTTAGGATCAAAATGAGGGGAAATAGTTGTGGTAGCACTCTGGTGGTTAGGGGTTTAATACTGTGGTGTGGTTGCAGTTAGCAGATTACTTGCAGTAAGAGGTTTGGTGAGTAGAGGGTTAAGTGAACTGCAGGGGCATGATTATACAAGTTAGTTGCAATGGGGATCCAGTAGTTAAGGGGTAAGTGTTATTGGTTCCAGTGGAGTTTTGGGTGGTTGCGTTATCAGAGTTAGGGGGTTTGTTGTGGTGGGGGTCCACTAGCTTTCTAGCTTTGGAGTTAATTGTAGTGGGTGGTCACGGGGGACTAGTTGTGGTTAGGGATCTACAAGTTAGGGGAGTAAATGCAGGAGTCGCGGTTAGGAGGATTATCTAACTTTTAAAACAATGCAGGCTCTTTTAACTGTCAACATATCTCTGATATATCCAAAAACTAAACTAATTAAAATTATTTGCACAACTTTTTTGTAAAGAAATATTTCTTGAAACTATTGTCACACATTGCAAGAATAGTTTAGAGCTAAATGATGACATTTATTGATGCAGGAATGAAAATATTAACTTGTTAGGTTTCAATACCTAATAACATAAATATTGTCTTTGTTTCAATGAACAAGATATGTTTCAGAGACAAATTTTACTTACACTGAGCTCTAAATTTAGATTTCTAATATTTTACATTTATTTTGATAAACAGAATTTCATTATGTGTTTGTTTTTTTGGATACAGAATATTAGTTACATTTATCAAGCAGTGTGTACATAACAGATATATATCAGCATATAGTTAGTAAACAGGAATGAAAATGAAGCTTGTAATTATCATAGAAATGGTCTAACTTGTCCGGACCAAGTTGAGCACAATGTATACTGATCTGTTCGTTAATAATAAGTAACATTTAAAATGATTAACTGAATTTAACAATTGATCATATTTGTCAAACATTTGATCATAAAATAAACTGAGATGTAATTTACTCAACAATGGGAAGGATTTATTTAAAAATAAAAATATAAAGGGGCTCGACAATTGCATGCATGTTCAATATAAATATTATTTTTATTCTTCATAGGATTATAGATAGGATCATAATCATACGGAAGTGTTATAATTTGTCACTGTAGTATAATTAAACACGTTAATGTAATTGTTTGCAATTTTCTCCATTTCTTTTTAAGTTTCCATATAGAACTGACTGATGAAAAATATTTGAATAATTGGAAGCCCATGGAAGCCTATGGAAGCCTTAGATTGAGCACAAACAAAATTTGCGCTATTGGGGTTAGCGGCTTAGTGCAAGTAAAGACCTAGGGCTCCATGTATGAAGCAGCAAAAGCTGCTCCAGAGACCTTGCAAGGCAGGTTCACATATGTGAGACTGCTTCCCGCAATGCAAGAAGCAGCAGTCATTTGTTTTGAACAGCCAATAGGATTTAAGCAGCTCTCATTCCTATTGGCTGATTTTAAGAGGGCCTCCATGTCGGACCGATGGACCACTGCCTGAACTTTTACCTGGACCTCCGCCTTCGCGCATCCACTGACCGCTCCGCCTCCGCTGGGATGAAGATAGAAGATGCTGGTCCGGTGATGGATACAGATGGAGCCACCTAAATGAAGATGCTTCACCGCTAGTGATGTCGCGAACAGTTCTGCTGCGAATAGTTCGCAGCAAACATAGCATGTTCGCGTTCGCAGCGGACGGCGAACATATGCAATGTTCGATTTGCCCCCTATTCGTCATCATTGAGTAAACTTTGACCCTGTAGCTCACAGTCACAAGACACATTCCAGCCAATCAGCAGCAGACACTCCCTCCCAGACCCTCCCACCTCCTGGACAGCATCCATTTTAGATTCATTCGGAGCCTGCATTCTTAGTGAGAGGAGGGACAGTGTAGCTGCTGCTGATTTAATAGGGAAATCGATAGCTAGGCTAGTGTATTCAGTGTCCACTACAGTCCTGAAGGACTCATCTGATCTCTGCTGTAAGGCTAGAACATCAGTCTGTTTTTTTATTTTTTCCCCTGTGTAATCTAATTGCAGCCTGCCTGCCAGCTCAGGCTCACAGCGTATATATTGGGCCCACTTGCCCAGTGCCACCACTCATATCTGGTGTAAAAGTAGTGTAAATTTAAAAAAAAAAAAAAAACTTTTTTTAATTTGAAATAATAGAAGTCAGTTTCCTTCACATGTGTGCATTTCAGGTCCTGCCAGGGCACAGTGTGACACCAGTGCAAGTCATATCTGCTAAAACAGTAGTGTACATTTAAAAAAAAAAAAAAACCCTTTTTTTACTGTGAAATAATAGCAGTCAGTTTCCTTCACACGTGTGCATTCCAGGTCCTGCCAGGGCACAGTGTCACACCAGTGCAAGTCATATCTGCTAAAACAGTAGTGTACATACATTTAAAAAAACAAAAAACCTTTTTTATTGTGAAATAATAGCAGTCAGTTTCCCTCACACGTGTGCGTTCCAGGTCCTGCCAGGGCACAGTGTCACACCAGTGCAAGTCATATCTGCTAAAACAGTAGTGTACATACATTTAAAAAAACAAAAAAACTTTTTTATTGTGAAATAATAGCAGTCAGTTTCCCTCACACATGTGCGTTCCAGGTCCTGCCAGGGCACAGTGTCACACCAGTGCAAGTCATATCTGCTAAAACAGTAGTGCACAATTAAAAAAAAAAAACTTACACTACCTGAACGATACAACATCATACCTGATGTTTTAAAGCACGTTATTCCAAACAATTTAGGAATGTTAGGTGATTTATGTCCTTTATGGATTAAAACCAGACTCTGCATCAACTATGTAATTTTCCATGGGAGTTTGCCATGGATCCCCCTCCGGCATACCACAGTCCAGGTGTTAGTCCCCTTGAAACAACTTTTCCATCACTTTTGTGTCCAGAAAGAGTCCCTGTGGGTTTTAAAATTCGCCTGCCTATTTAAGTCTATGGTGGTTCGCCCGGCTCGCCGGTTCGCAAACTTTTGCAGAAGTTCACGTTCACCGTTTGCAAACTTTTGCGGAAGTTCGCGTTCGCCGTTCGCAAACGCAAAATTTTAGGTTCGCAACATCACTATTCACCGCTGGGATGAAGATCTTTCGCCGGACTTCAGCAACTGTAAGTACTGATTTTGGGGTTAGTGTTAGGTATTTTTTTTCGTTTTTTTAGGGTGTTTTTTTTTTAGATTAGGGCTTTTTTATTTTAATGGCCAAAAAAGAGCTGAATGACCTTTTAAGGGCAGTAAAATAGCTGAATGCCCTTTTAAGGGCAATGCCCATACAAATGCCCTTTTCAGGGCAATGAGTAGATTAGGTTTTTTTCTTAGTTTTTTTTTATTATGTGGGTTTGGGGGGGTGGGGGTTTGTAATATTAGGGGGTGTTTGTTTTTATTAGTTTGAAAAAGAGCTGTTAACTTTAGGGCAATGCCTTATAAAAGGCCCTTTTAAGGGCCCTTGGTAGTTTTTTTATAAATTAGTTTTTTTTTTTATTTTGGGGTGGATTTTTTATTTTAAAATGGGGTATTAGAATCAAAATAATTTTTATTATTTTGGATAATGATTATGAGTTTTGCGTTATAAGTAAAAAAGCAGCGTTATGGGTTATAAAGCTGCTTTTTCACTATCTCTGCTATTGCGAGTCTTGTAGGTACAGCTGTCCCGCAGACTTTTTTGGCCGTACCGCAAATTAACTTACGCAATTTGCGTAAAGTCTTTTTTCAATGGGACTTCCATAGCGCCGATATTACAAGATGGCGTCCCTTGAATTCCGATTGACTGATAGAATTAAAGGTGATAGAATTAAAGCCAATAGGATTGAGCTTGCATTCTATTGGCTGATCCAATCAGCCAATAGAATGCGAGCTCAATCCTATTGGCTGATTGCATCAGCCAATAGGATCAAAGCTAAATCCTTTTGGCTGATTGAATCAGCCAATAGGAATTTTTCACCTTTAGTTCCGATTGGCTCAGCCAATTGGAATTCAAGGGACGCCATCTTGGATGATGTCATTTAAAGGAACCTTCATTCATCGGAAGAAGAGGATTCTCCGTGACAGATGTCTTGAAGATGGACCCACTCTGCGCCGGATAGATGAAGATAGAAGATGCCGTCTGGATGAAGACTTCTGCCTGTCTGGAGAACCACTTCTGCCGGCTTGAATGAAGACTTCTCCTGGCTTTGTTGAGGACTTGTTGCCGCTTCGTTGAGGACTTCTCCTGGCATCATTGAGGATGGATGTCCGGTCTTCAAAACTGTAAGTGGATCTTTGGTGGTAAGTGTGAGTTGTTTTTAAGTGTTTATTGTGTTTATTGGGTGGATTTTATTTTTAGGTTAGGGTTTGGGCAGCAATGGAGATAAATGCCCTTTTAAGGGCAATGCCCATCTAAATGCCCTTTTCAGGGCAATGGGGAGCTTAGGTTTTTTTTAGTTAGGATTTTATTTTGGGGGTTGGTTGTGTTGGTGGTGGGTTTTACTGTTGGGGGGGTTGTTTGTATTTTTTTTGACAGGTAAAAGAGCAGATTTCTTTGGGGCAATGCCCTGCAAAAGGCCCTTTTAAGGGCTATTGGTAGTTTAGTTTAGGCTAGGGTTTTTTTATTTGGGGGGATTTTTTATTACAATAGGGCTATTAGATTAGGTGTAATTAGTTTAAATAACTGATAATTTATTTTTTATTTGTGCAATTTAGTGTTTTGTTTTTTTGTGTGTGGTAATTTAGGTTATTGTATTTAATTTATGTAATTTATTTAATTGTTGTGCAAGGTTAGGTGTTAGTGTAACTCAGGTTAGGTTTTATTTTACAGGTAAATTTGTATTTATTTTAGCTAGGTAGTTAGTAAATAGTTAATAACTATTTAGTAACTATTCTACCTAGTTAAAATAAATTCAAACTTGCGGGGGCGTGTCCAAGCATCAGACATGGCTGGCAGCACATTTGAGAGCTCCGTGCCTTTATCAATCTAATCTGCAATATATCTTAGGATAAACTTTACATCTATCTTCTCAGAATATATGTTTTGAATTAGAAGCCAAAGATTGATGTACTCAAGTCACTCTTATGCCAAAAGGAGCCCTAAAACTAATACTATTGAGAAGCAAGCTGCGAGCCACATTAAACTATTCCCAACCTCCCTCCTGGTTTGTCCGATCATACAGTTATATCTTACTAACCCTGAAACTACGAAGCTGGAGTTCAGCCATACCCATAGCTTCTTGTGGATCCATAGGGCTTCGTTACTTGGAGCATTTTTTTTTTCAAAACTGAGGGATTACGCATCTACACATAGTGAAACAGATAAAATGGAGGCAGAGATTGTTTTCATACTGCGGGAACTTGAGGTTAAGCTAGACGCCCACTTCTGCAATCTGCGAGACATTTTCAAAGAAGAATGGAGATCCCCGCGAGAAGCCTGCAATTTTCTACACAATCAACCCAAGCCTGCTGTAGACTGCTCTGCAACCTCCTCTTCATGTTATGATCAAGACCTTACAGCTCCACTTACCTCTGTCCTGATACCGATAAAGGACTCCCTAATGATCACCGCAGAGGAACTAGTCCACCCAGTGCAGCTCAGGAGAGAGGAGGTAAACAATCCCGCTAGCGAGAATTCAGCAGTAGAGCAGAGGATCACACCAAGTCTGGCAACCACTCCAGCTGAATCTATACCAATCACCTGGGAAGAGGGTTCGGATAAGCTGCGGAGCAGTTTCAAAATGGAGTCGCCAACGAGAGCTCTACTGTGGCCCCAATCTGCCAAATCTCCTACCAAGACCTACACGCCATGTGGACTCGCACTACAGCCTGAATGCGGTCTCCCCTTTAGTCGCTCCATGAAAGTTGGAGTAGGGTGATATTAGACGTTGTGCTGCTGAAGCCGTAACCACCCGCTCCAACATCAGGCTTCTTTATATCTGTGACTTTTGGAAATCTGCATGAGCCCTATACAGTTGATTACATTTGGTTGCTAACTTAGTTCTAAATGTTATATGGACTAATTACATACCGAAATACCCTGAGACTCCTTCTGATACAGTAAACTTTATTCAGCTCTCGATGGCTGGTCTCACACACATACCACTCATTGTTTGCTAGAGGCTGTTATGTTCTATACAAGTACCGTTATGTTATTACTGTTTTACTTCACTTGCTCTTTATGTCTATTCTTATGCTCTCTGTTAGGTGACCACATTATACTAAGCCATACTTGTACTGATATAAGCTAAGAGACGTCTAATCCTTTCCTCTGACACCAATGCAGTCTGTTATGATCGGTATCCATTTTATTTACCCTCTAGATTAATGGCTTTATTTAACCTCACCAACTCATACCTAACTACTCTGAGCACCCTTGTTTTACCGTTTACTAGCTTATAACACCCCCTAGAGCCCTGTTGGTTTTGGGATGCCTATAGTGCACTGGTTTCCGCTCTTGTAAATGCAGATATTATCTCACACCCTTTGCTACAAAAATACTCATCTAGAAAGGAACTACCCAATATATTTATGTTTAGTGCAGATCCACATTTACCATTACATATGTATAAACTAATTCTATATTCTGTGCATATGAGTATCTTGCCATCTTGAATCTATCTTGAAATGCTATAGTGGGTTTAACATAGTTGCTACTTTACTGGCTACTAACCATAATTATCCTACCACTCTATTATATTATGAGACTAACTACATACAATTTGAAAGGGTTACATAGGAATGCACACTCAGATTAAGGTTGGAATGGGCTGTTGCTTCCTTAGGTGCACTTTTGGTAGCAATTCACCTGCTACTGCGATGCGTGATCCTACTATGTCCCAACACATAAAATCAGATATCTGCACATTGCTAAACCCACATTTCATTAGTGCCCTCCTCCTCCTATCCAGGGTTGTAAAAAAATAAAAAATAAATAATAAATACTTTTTAAAAAAAATCCCTCGGTGTTGTATATACCACTTGCTAATATTAGCACTTGAAGTAGAAGCTTCATAGCTGCGATACCTGTTATTAATTTACATATCCCTACGTTATTATATCTCACCTGTTAAGTTATCCAATAACTGATGGTATAACTCCATGTGAACATCCATAGAACTGTTGATGTTGGTTCATATTCCCTACTTATCTTGCTTTGCCAGGTTATTTCTGTTATCTCACTCAGCCACTGAATGTTTTAACTCATGACAAAAATAACCCCTTCTAGACAATAACTCTACCTTATAAAACAGCGAGCCCTTTGCACTACAACTGATCTCCTCCCCTCCTCCTCCATAGTTCCCTATTGTCACTCTTAGAACATTGATCATATGACAAGCGGGACTAAACAATACCCCAAAAGGGACAAGATGTTACCGCCAGCTTATAGTTATGTGTTATTTTAGTATCCATTTTTACCATTTACCTAATGTCTACAACACTACTCAACACAAGAAGGAAGATACCTATAACTTAGACCCTCACCATATACTATATATACTTATCTGCATGGGATCTATCCGATTATAATGATGCTATTTCTTTAAATCTCCCGGACACGCACCCCCCTCCCCCAATATTAAAGCAGCTCTCGTCTGCTGACTTACCCTTAATTGTTATCAAATGGTCTGTTAGTGACCTCTATGTAGCTACCAACTATTATACATTTTCTAATTTCCCTGGCCCATGAGAGGCCTACACTGTAGTTACACCAACCCTATAACCCTAAAGAAAATGAGGTTTCATTACTGTATGCTTTATTTTCTTATGGATACTTACCTGTTCACTATTGATTAACATGTCCAAATCTATATATCTGATTTACAGGTTGTGCTATCCACACAGTTATTTTTATTCTTGTTTGCATTAAACAAGGCATTGATTCATTGTATAAATACTGCAACATATTTGTCTGTTAATGTCTTGTATCTTCACTACCTTTGTTAATGTACCAAAACCTCAATAAAAACATTTTGTTAAAAAAATAAATAAAAATACAAACTTGCCTGTAAAATAAAAATAAACCCTAAGCTAGCTACAATGTGACTATTAGTTATATTGTAGCTAGCTTAGGGTTTATTTTATAGGTAAGTATTTAGTTTTACATAGTAATTATTTAGGTAATGATAGTAGGTTTTATTTAGATTTATTTTAATTATATTTAAGTTAGGGGGTTTTAGGGTTAGGGTTAGACTTAGGTTTAGGGGTTAATAAATTTAGTATAGTGGTGGAGACGTTGGGGGCGGCAGATTAGGGGTTAATAAATGTAGGTAGGTGGTGGCGATGTTAGGTGGGGAAGATTAAGGGTTAATAATATTTAACTAGTGTTTGCGATGCGGGAGTGCAACGGTTTAGGGGTTAATATGTTTCTTATAGTGGCGGCGACGTTGGGGGCGGCAGATTAGGGGTTAATAAGTGTAGGTAGGTTGCGGCGACATTGGGAGCGGGAGATTAGGGGTTAATAAATATAATGTAGGTGTCTGCGATGTTGGGGGCAGCAGATTAGGGGTTAATAAGTATAATGTAGGTGTCGGGGATGTTGGGGGCAGCAGATTAGGGGTTAATAAGTGTAAGATTAGGGGTGTTTAGACTCGGGGTTCATGTTAGGGTGTTAGATGTAAACATAAATTTAGTTTCAATAAAGGCTAATATAGGGGGCGCTCTTACTATAATGATAATTTACAAAATTAGGGTTTAATAACCTGTAATTGTTAAGGTTTGGTGACCAGCAATAGAATGTATGTGGCCTGACTGGCAGACCGTTAAATGCTAGAAGTCAAAAATTTATATTTTATATAATCACCAGTTCACTAAGTTAATAGATAATGGACTGAACTTGGTATATGCGGCCAAAGGGTCACAAATATATGATGTTATATAACAGTAGTTTAAATCTGTAAAAACAATAGATATTATCATAGGTCCACACTGGTGTTGGACTGTAAACAATATACAAATAATGTTAAATGTATATTCATGAGATATATTAAGAAACAAAAAAGTCTCTTTGAAGATGATGGTGTCAGGAGAGGCAGCAATCTGTAAAGGCTCAAGGCCACGATCCGGGATCAATGATCTGTAGACAACATAAGAAGACAGATGCGCCACATGACTCAATATTGTTTGGTGCAAAAAGATAAATATTATGTGTGTCAGGTACACTCACATGCGGTATAGCACCCCTAATGGTGCAAATGGAGTGGTCTGGGATCAATAGCAGTCACCCAGAAGACTGGCCCCCAGAGGATGTTTAGAAATCTGTGGATAATGGTATAAAACACAGGGTGCCTATATGGCCTAGTACTGTTTTTCCCAAGCAAGATGTAATAAAGTGTAAGATGCACTCACATTTGGGATCAATGTAGTCACCTAACAGACTTAATCACAGATGGTCAGAAGACTCCAACAGTCCAGCGAAGAAAAGTAATATTCCAAAAATTATATTCCAAAAATAATGTGTGGCAGTAAGTGGTAAAAGTAATCAAATTACTTTATTTAAAAATATTAAAACAAGTAGCAAAGCGTTTCTCAGCCACCACCAGTGGCTGCTTCTTTCCCCATAGGAATCAATGGGGCTGCGTTACTGAGCTTTACGCTGCTTTATTGCAGGTGTTAGGCTTTTTTTCAGCAGGCTCTCCCCATTAATGTCTATGGGAAAATCGTGCACGAACACGTAAAACCAGCTCACCGCTGACTTAAGCAGTGCTGGTATTGGAGTGCGGTATGGAGCTTAATTTTGCTCAACGCTCACTTCTTGCCGGCTAACGCCGGTTTTAGAAAACCTGTAATACCAGCGCTGTAGGTAAGTGAGCGGTGACAATAACGTGCAAGTTAGCACTGCACCTCTCATACCGCAAAACTCGTAATCTAGCCATTTTTTTGTAATGGTAGTTTTTATTGTAATTTTAGTGTTTATTATTTTTGTAATTGTAGTTTTAATTTTTTAGTAATCGTAGTTTTTTTTTTTTTTTTAGTAATGTTAGGTTTTTCATTTTAAGTAATGTTAGGTTTTATTAGTTTAAGCTTAGGTTTTATTTTTATTTCACAGGTAAGTTTATATTTATTTTTAAATAGGTAGTTAATAATTGTAACTTTAATTTAGGGCTATTTTAATTATGTTAAAGTTAGGGGATGTTAGGTTTAGGGGTTAATAGTTTAATTTAGGTTGTTGCAATGTGAGGGGTTAATAGGTTTAGTTAGTGTTGGCGATGTTTGGGAACGGCGGTTTAGGGATTAATAGGTTTATTTAGTGTTTCAGTTAGTGTCGACGATGTCAGGGAACTGCAGTTTAAAGGTTAATAGGTTTAGTTAGTGTCTGCGATGTTTGGAGGACAGTGGTTTAGGGGTTAATAGGTTTAGTTAGTGTCGGCGATGTCGGGGAACTGCGGTTTAGGGGTTAATAGGTACAAAGTGTGTCAGTGATGTCAGGGAATTGCGGTTTAGGGGCTAGTCGGTTTAGTTAGTGTAGGCAATGTCGGGGAACAGCGTTTTAGGGGTTAATAGCTTTATTAAGTGAATTAGTGTCGGCAATGTCAGGGAACAGTGGTTTAGAGGTTAATAGTTTTTTTAGTGATTTAGTTAGTGTCGGCGAGGTCGGGAAACTGCAGTTTAGATAAGAACAATGAAAAATTCTGAATATGAATAATGGATCTGAAAATTCGGAAACTGATTTATTCATTTTCAGAATTTTTGGGGATTTTAGTTATTGTGCTGATTCGGAAATTCGGATGCATTTGATTCTCCAAATTGGCTAAAATAAGTCTAAAAACGAAATTTTGCTGAAATGAAATACACTTATCCAACCACTGCCACCAGTCTGAACCATTGATACAAGGCAGGATGGTTCCATGCTTTCATGTTATTTACGCAAAATTCTGATCCATCTATCTGAGAGTAGCAGCTAAAATAGAGACTCATCAGACCAGGCAACATTTTTACAATCTTCTATTGTCCAATTTTGGTGAGCCTGTTCAAATTGTAGTGTCAGTTTCCTGTTCTTAGGTGACAGAAGTGGCACCCTGTGTGGTCTTCTGCTGCTGTAGGTTCAATGTGTTGTGCCTTAAGACATGGTATTGTGCATACCTTGGTTGTAATGAGTGGTTATTTGAGTTACTGTTGCCTTTCTATCATATCAAACCAATCTGTCTATTCTCCTCTGACCTCTTACATTATCAAGGCATTGTCATCCACATAACTGCCACTCACTGGATATTTTCTCTTTTTCAGACCATTCTCTTAAAACCCTAGGGATGATTGTGCATGAAAATCCCAGTAGATCAGCAGTTTTTGAAATACTCAGATCAGCCTTCTGGCACCAACAACCATGACACATTCAAGGTCACTTAAATCCCCTTTCTTCCCTATTCTGATGCTCGGTTTTAACTTCAGCGAGTCATCTTCATCACATCTAGATGCCTAAATGCATTGAGTTCCTGCCATGTGATTGGCTGATTAGCAATTTGTGTTATTAAGCAATTGAACAGGTGTACCTAATTAAGTGGCCAGTGAGTGTATACAGGCATACCTTGTTTTATTGCGCTTCACTTTATTGTGCTACATAGATATTACTCTTTTTCTAAATTGAAGGTAAATGTGTGTGTCTATATGCATATATATATGTGTATTTATGTGATTATATATACCACTCCTGGTCCCTAGTTTCAGTGAAATAGCATGGTCCTCTAGGGTATAAACAACACAGCATTGATAAATTTAAACAGTCAGCTTTATTTTCACTGTGCAAGTGATTTAAAACAGTTACGCACACTTAAATCTACAAACAAAAGCCTAGCTCAGTGTGAGCTCTTACTGACATAGTTTTCATCCTTTACTAAACTAAGGAAAACTAAACTTAACAAAACATACTGTTTTACCAACCTCACGGCTAGATTACAAGTCTTGCGTTAGGCTTAAAAAGCAGTGTTGGCCGGTCCCAACGCTGCTTTTTAACGCCCGCTAGTATTACGAGTCTTGAAGGTACAGGTGTATCGTTCACTTTTTTGGCCAGACTTGGAAATACCGCAAATCCACTTACATAAATTGTGTATCCTATTTTTTCATTGGGACTTGCATAGCGCCGGTATTACGAGTCTGCCAAAAAGTGAGTGGTACACCCTCTCCTGTCAAGACTGGTACCGCATTTTAAAGTTAGTAGTTAAGAGTTTTACACTACAAAGCCATAGCATAAAACTCTTAACTAAAGTGCTAAAAAGTACACTAAAACTCATATACTACCTATTAATCCCTAAACCGAGCCCCCCCCCCCACACACATCGCAAACACTAAAATAAAATTTGTAACCCCTAATCTGACGAACCGGACATCGCAGCCATTATAATAAATATATTAACCCCTAAACCGCTGCACTCCCTCCTCGCAAACATTAGATAAATATTATTAACCCCTAATCTGCCGTCCCATCGCAGACACATACCTACATTTATTAACCCCTTATCTGCCGCCCCCAACGTCGCCGCCACTATACTAAAATTATTAACCCCTAAATTTAAGTCTAACCCTAACCCCCCTAACGTAAATATAATTTAAATAAATCTAAATAAAATTCCTATCATTAACTAAATTATTCCTATTTAAAACTAAATACTTACCTATAAAATAATCCCTAAGCTAGCTACAGTATAACTAATATACAATATAACTATTTTAGGGTTTATTTTTATTTTACAGGCAAGTTTGCATTTATTTTAACTAGGTAGACTAGTTACTAAATAGTTCTTACCTATTTAATAACTACCTAGCTAAAATAAATACAAATTTACCTGTAAAATAAAACCTAAGTTACAATTACACCAAACACTACACTATAATTAAATTAATTCCCTAAATTAAATACAATTGAATACAATTAAATAAAATTATCTAAAGTACAAAAATCAAACACTAAATTACAGAAAATAATAAACAAATTGCAAGATTTTTAAACTAATTATACCTAATCTAATCCCCCTAACAAAATAACCCCCCCAAAAAAATAAAAAAGCCCTACCCTACACTAAATTACAAACAGCCCTTAAAAGGGCCCTTTGCGGGGCATTGCCCCAAAGTAATCAGCTCTCTTACCTGTAAAAAAAATTACAAATCCCCCCAACATTAAAACCCACCACCCACAAAACCAACCCTACTCTAAAACCCACCCAATACCACCTTAAAAAAACTAACACTAACCTCTTGAAGATCACCTTACCGGGACAAGTCTTCACCCAACCGGGCCTTCTATCTTTATCAATCCAGCGCTGAGCGGGTCCATCTTCAAGACATCCGATGCGGAGCATCCTCTTCAATCGGCGGCTAACACAGAATGAAGGTACCTTTAAGTGACGTCATCCAATATGGCGTCCCTTCAATTCCGATTGGCTGATAGAATTCTATCAGCCAATCGGAATTAAGGTAGAAAAAATCCTATTGGCTGATCCAATCAGCCAATAGAATGTAAGCTCAATCCTATTGGCTGATTGGATCAGCCAATTGAATTGAACTTCAATCCTATTGGCTGATTGAACCAGCCAATAGGATTTTTTCTACCTTAATTCCGATTGGCTGATAGAATTCTATCAGCCAATCGGAATTGAATGGACGCCATCTTGGATTACTTCACTTAAAGGTACCTTAATTCTGTGTTAGCCGTCGATTGAAGAGGATGCTCCGCGTCGGCTTGGATGAAGACTTCTCCCGGCTTCGTTGAGGACTTCGGCCCGGTTGGGTGAAGACTTCTAAGGTGATCTTCAAGGGGTTAGTGTAAGGTTTTTTAAAGGGGGTATTGGGTGGGTTTTAGAGTACGGTTGTTTGTGTGGGTGGTGGGTTTTAATGTTGGGGGGATTTTGTAATTTTTTTTACAGGTAAGAGAGCTGATTACTTTGTGGCAATGCCCCGCAAAAGGCCCTTTAAGGGCTATTTGTAATTTAGTGTAGGGTATGGCTTTTTTTATTTTGGGGGGCTTTTTTATTTTGTTAGGGGGATTATATTAGGTGTAATTAGTTTAAAAATCTTGTAATTTGTTTATTATTTTCTGTAATTTAGTGTTTGTTTGTTTTTGTACTTTAGATAATTTTATTTAATTGTATTTAATTGTATTTAATTTAATTAATTTATTTAATTATAGTGTAGTGTTAGGTGTAATTGTAACTTAGGTTAGGTTTTATTTTACAGGTCAATTTGTATTTATTTTAGCTAGGTAGTTATTAAATAGTTAATAACTATTTAGTAACTATTCTACCTAGTTAAAATAAATACAAACTTTCCTGTAAAATAAAAATAAACCCTAAGCTAGCTACAATGTAACTATTAGTTATATTGTAGCTATCTTAGGGTTTATTTTACAGGTAAGTATTTAGTTTGAAATAGGAATAATTTAGTTAATCATAGTAATTTTATTTAGATTTCTTTTAATTATATTTAAGTTAGGGGGTGTTAGGTTTAGGGTTAGACTTAGGTTTAGGGGATAATAACTATAATATAGTGGTGGGGATGTTGATGTTAGGGCTTGCAGATTAGGGGTTAATAATATTTAACTAATGTTTGTGAGGCGGGAGTGAGGCGGTTTAGTAGTTAATATGTTTATTATTGTGGCGGTGATGTTGGGGGCAGCAGATTAGGGGTTAATAAATGTAGGTAGGTGGCAACAACATAGGGGGCAGCAGATTAGGGGTTAATAAATATAATGTAGGTGTCGGAGATGTTGGGACAGCAGATTTGGGGTTCATAATTATGATGTAGGTGGCGGCGGTGTCCGGAGCGCCAGATTAGGGGTTAATAATATAATGTAGGTTGCGGTGATGTCAGGGGCGGCAGATTAGGGGTTAATAAGTGTAAGATTTTTGGTGTTTAGACTCGGGGTTCATGTTAGGGTGTTAGGTGTAGACATAACTTTTATTTCCCCATAGGAATCAATGGGGCTGCGTTAAGGAGCTTTACACTGCTTTTTGGCAGGTGTTAGACTTTTTTTCAGCCGGCTCTCCCCATTAATTCCTATGGGGAAATCGTGCACGAGCACGTTACACCAGCTCACCACTAACGTAAGCAGCGCTGGTATTGGAGTGCGGTAAGGAGCAAAATTTTGCTCAACGCTCACTTCTTGTCTGGGTTGTAAAAACCCGTAATACCAGTGCAGTCTGTAAGTAAGCAGTGAACATAAACTGCTCGTTAGCACCGCAAAGCCTTTAATGCCAAACTCGTAATCTAGCCATCAGTTTTTAGCAGCTTTTCTAAACTTAATTGCAATGTGTCTCTCTCCAAAACAGAAACACTCTGGAGGCTCTCTGTCTCCACCTAGCAGCTGGAGTATTAATTAGATTCAATTGATTGAATACAGGTGGGGAAAAATCCCTTCCTGATTTCTCACCTTCAGCTATGTGTAAACTGAGGAGTGGAACACTGGCCTGCCATCTCTCCAGTTTTCAACCCAGGGACCCAAAAATACAGTAGCTTCATTCCTAGTCACATTTTACACAATACATTTCCCTGGGGTTTAGAAATGAAATACACATTTAGACAAAGTTGGGGAAATATAAACCTGGTCACTCACAATTCCCTGTTCTCTGTCACACATCCTTCCCCCAGCTCAGATCTATTGGGGTGAGCGGCCTCAGACCATAAACAATGAACTCGAGAAAGACCATCTGCGTTACCTTGTTCTTTACTAGCCCTATGCTCTAAAGTATAATTAAAAGGTTGCAGATTAAGGAACCACCTGGTCACTCTGGCATTTTTCTCTTTGTTTTGCCTCATCCATGTTAATGGAGCATGGTCAGTAACCAGTCTAAATTGTCTCTCAAGCAGGTAATATCTCAAGGTTTCCAAAGCCCATTTGATGGCTAAACATTCTTTCTCTACTACGGAGTACCTCTGTTAAAGGAAATTCATTTTTCTACTTAAATACATAACTGGGTGTTCTTCTCCCCTATACACTTGAGAAAGTTCTGCTCCCAAGCCCACATCAGATGCATCAGTCTGTACTACAAATTCTTTAGAGAAATCTGGAGTCATCAATACTGGGTCAGCACACAATACCTCTTTTAAAAAACAAAATGCATGCTCTGCTTCAGGGTTCCATTTTTCCATTACAGAACTTTTAGATTTAGTAAGCTCTAACAAAGGGTTAGCAATTGTAGCAAAATTAGGGATGAACCTGCGATAATATCCTGTTATCCCCAGAAATGCCCCCTACCTATTATATAATCCAAATATTTTGCCTCTTCAAAACATAGAGAGCATTTTTCAGGGTTGTCAGATAACCATGCAGCCCACAGTGCATCCAATATAGCCTGAACACAGGGAAGATGTGTTTCAAGGTCCACACTGTGAATTACCACATCATCCAGAAAGGCAGCTACACATGCTCTATGAGGCCTAGGCATTTTATCCATCATATGCTGAAAGGTGGATGGAGCCCCATGCAACCCAAATGGCAATGCTTTGTACTGAAATAAGCCTTCAGGTATAGAAAATACTTTTCTCTCTTTTGCTTTGTCTGTCAGTGGTACCTGCCAGTAACCATTAGTCAGATCTAAGGTGCATATATACCTAGATCTACCCAATCTCTCTTTTAGCTCTTCCACTCAAGGCATAGGGTAAGCGTTACATTTGTAAATACCATTCAGCTTGCAAAAATCATTACAAAACCTTATTTCACCATTCGCCTTAGGCACCAAAAGAAACAGGTTGCTCCACTCACTTTGTGAAACCTCTATTACTCCCAACTTAAGCAACTTTTTGACCTCCGCACTAACTGCCTGTCTCCTGGCCTCAGGTATTTGGTATGGCTTCAAATTATTTTTTTCCCAGGATCTGTAATTATATCATGCCGCCTAGCAGACTTTAGTAAAGGCCCTACCAAATCCATTGCTATTTCCTCAAAAGGAACCTCTATAACAGTAGTAGTGGATTATGGTAACCTTTAAATGGAGCCTTCAACTGACATTCTGGGCAGTATTTACAAAATCTCTCTATTGAAATGAAAATACCAGGCCAATTGTAATGAACCAATACGGGGTCACAACTGCAGAGTTGTAGAAAAAATATTTAAATGTATCACTTTAGCAATTGGGCTATTAATTGGCATAGACCAGGCTGCATGCAGTGAAATAGTTATTCTCAGTAAAGGAAATTGCTGAACAGAAGTTTTGTCAAGCAAAAAGAAAAAATCCAAAGCTGCACTAGAATGCTGTTAAACGTCACAGCAACAAAAAAAATGAAAGTCTTAGATGCAGCTTTACAAAATTAGCTAAGTTCCCTTTGGTGGAAGCACTGTGTATGAATAAGAGGTTATAGAGTTAATTTGGTTAGAGAAATTCTTCCAGTAAGATGTTAATAAAGTCTTTTAGTATGCATAAGTTGGAGCAATACACAGTATAAGAAGCATGTCAGCAAGCAGTTTACACAGAGCAATATAAAGCTGTGTGTCCAAAGTAATTGGTAAACTTGCGTCAGTGAAAGTTTTAGTTAGATGTAGCTTATTCAGATTCAGCAACAGTTTAGAATAGTAGAAGGCTTACCCCCAAACACCAGTTTCACTTTATCAGGAGCGGGTCTGTTTGCAGAGACATCCGTAGTATAAGCAGACCGAACGCTGCGTGTGCTGGAGATGCAAAGTTTAGGAGAAAGCGGGGAGTGAAGTCCGGAGAGCGTGTAAAGCTTCTGAGTCACAGCCGAAGTTGAAGTGAAGGGAGACGGCAAGGCAGCTGCTGTTGGTTAAGGTGAGAACCGAAGAAGTGTGCACGCTTAGGTGTTGAGAGCTCTTGCAGCAGTTAGAAGTAAAACAGCAGAATCGGTTGCAGTTAGCAAAGTTTGTTAAGACGCTGCTCCCCAGGAAAGCGCTGTTATAAATAAATTGGAAATCCAAATAACTTATGAGCTAATTCAGAGCTGAAAGAAGTTGTTAGCTTCAGAACTGGTTCAGGAACTTTAATAATTAAGCACCTGTCTATAGTCATCTGATACCTTAAATACAGGTAAAGCAGAGATCAGGTGACAGGTTAAGAAGAAAAGTAAAACATGGAGTGGAATCCTTACATATGCCCCCCTCCAAGTAAGCCGATCCTCGGCTTAATGTCTGGGTCTAAGAGGATAGCGTCTATGGAAACGGGAGATAAGACGTGGTGCATTAATATGAGTGTAAGGCTCCCAGGTATCATCATCAGGTGAAAAGCCTTTCCGTCTTATTAAGTATTGCAGGACACCTCTATGACATCTAGAATCCAGAATGTCTTGTATCTCATACGTATCTAGATCCAAAGGTAGTGAAATAGGAGGTAACATGGGCTTTTGAGAATGATCCTTGGAAGCTGGTTTAAGAAGAGACACGTGGAAGGTAGGATGGATGGGTATGGAGGTAGGCAAATCAAGGGTGATTGCGTTTGGGTTCACTATATGAGTGATAGTGAATGGTCCTATGTATAAACCTGCAAGTTTTTTACTGGGAACTGGCATTTTGATATTTTTTGTAGAAAGCCAAACTTTATCACCAATGACATAAGGAGGAGATGGTCTTCTACGCAAATCGTAATATCTTTTCTGTGAAGTTTGAGCCCGTTCAATATTTGCTCGAAGAAAGTGGAAGTTCTCTGCAAGTCTCTGAAGGAGATCATCTACAGAAGGAGAATTTGGGATATCTGTGGTTTCCAATGAAAACTGTGGATGATAAGCGTAGTTGGTGAAGAAGGGAGAAACTTTGGTAGAAGAGTTAACTGAGTTGTTGTAGGCAAATTCTGCCAAATATAAGTATTGTGACCAGTCGTTCTGATGATATAAGCAATAGCAGCATAAGTACTGCTCTAGCCATTGATTTAATTTCTCTGTCTGGCCATTTGTTTGTGGATGGAAGGCCGTACTCAGATGATGGTCAAATTTCAGTTGAGCAGAGAGATTTTTCCAAAACTTCGAGGTAAACTGAGTACCTCTATCTGTTGTTATGATGGAAGGAATACCGTGGTATCGTACAATGGAATTCAAAAACAGTTGTGCTGTTTCATAGGAAGTAGGAAGCTTGTTGAAAGGGATAAAATGGGCCATTTTCGTTAAGATGTCTGTAACTACTAGAATGGTGTTGAATCCAGAACTTACAGGTAAGTCGACTATGAAGTCCATACCAAGATGTAACCAAGGTCTCTTAGGAATTTGGACAGGAAGCAGTTGCCCATAAGGCTTGGCCCTTTCTCTTTTTGAAGTAATACAGATAGTACAGTTTGAGATATAATTTTTAACTGAGGTTTCCATATTCGGCCACCAGTAGGATCTACTGAGAAGTTCTTTAGTTTTAGCAATACCTGGATGACCAAGAAGAGGTGGATCATGGTGTTGCTTAATCAGTGAAACCCTGAGACTTTCAGGAATGTATAAACGATTTCCATAGTAGTAGAGGTTGTTTTTACAAGAAAGTTGCAGATTGGATAACTGCATATCCATCCTTAAAGCAGTCCGGAGTTGGGACCTAAAGGTGGACAGGAGTCCCAAGAAACGATCAGGAGGAATGATAGAAGAAGATTCCTGAGTATTTGGAGGTCTAGGATCTTTCCGGGAGAGAGCGTCCGCCTTTCCATTTTTTGAGCCAGGTCTATAGATGATTTGATAGTTGAACCTGCTGAAATAAAGGCTCCATCTAACCTGTCGACTAGAGAGAGTTTTGTTTTTCTGGAGAAATTCCAAATTACGGTGGTCGGTGTAGATGATGATTGGCAAGATGGTGCCCTCTAAAAGATGTCTCCAGTGTTCAAATGCCCGTTTAATGGCTAGAAGTTCTTTTTCACCAATTGCATAGTTCATCTGGGGTGCAGACAAAATTTTAGAATAGAAGGCTACTGGGTGTAGTGGTTGAGTCATACTAAGTCTCTGTGAGAGGACTGCACCAAGAGCATAGTCAGAGGAATCCACCTCCAAGATGAACTTGAGAGAGGGATCAGGAAACTGGAGAATAGGAGCTGAACAGAAGGAATCTTTTAATGTGTTTAAAGCTTCCGTTGCCTTGTTGTTCCAGGTAAATGGTTTACAGGAGCTGGCGAGTACAGTAAGTGGTTTAGCAATCTGAGAGAAGTTTTTTAATAAACTTTCTATAGTAATTGCTAAATCCAAGGAATCTTTGCAATTCTTTCCTGTTTTTAGGTTGAGGCCAATTCTTCACGGAATCAACTTTAGCAGCCTGCATTTGGATACCGTTAGGGCCAATGGAATAACCTAGAAAGTCGATCTGATTAGTATGAAAAACACACTTCTCAAGTTTTGCATATAACCTGTGCACTTGAAGTCTGGAGAGTATCCAACTGACATGTTTAACATGTTCCTCCAGCGTGTTTGAGTACACTAGAATGTCGTCCAGGTAGACGACCACACAGGTGTCCAGAAGATCATGAAAAATATCATTTATAAAATACTGGAATGTGGCCAGGGCATTGGTTAAACTGAACGGCATTACTAGGTACTCAAACAAGCTGTATCTCGTCCTGAAAGCGGTTAGCCACTCATCCCCTTCTCTAATACGAACAAGGTTGTAAGCCCCTCTTAAATCCAACTTAGTGAAGATTTTGGCATGTTGAAGGTGTTCAATAAGTTCAGGGATGAGTGGTAGGGGGTACCTGTTTTTAATAGTAATTTTATTGAGTTCCCTAAAATCAATGATCGGACGGAGGGAGTTATCTTTATTCCTCACAAAAAAGAATCCGGCTGCTGCTGGAGAAGTTGATGGGCATATGAAGCCTTTTTTTAAGTTTTCATCTAAATACGTCTTCAAATGATCAAGCTCAGGTTGGCAAAGAGGGTAGAGATGACCGTAAGGTGGAGTAGTACCAGGTTTAAGGTCGATGGGACAGTCGTAGGACCGATGGGGAGTTAATGTATCAGCTTCTTTGTTGCTGAACACCTCTGCAAATGTATTATATACTTCAGGAATTTGAGGTTTTTCTGACATCTGAAACAAAAGAGAATGTTTGAAACAAGTTTGATGGCAGTATGGTGAGTCAAACTTTAACTCCAAAGAAGACCAGTTGATTACCGGTTCATGTAACTGAAGCCATTTTAGGCCTAACACAATGGGGAAGAGTGGTGATGTAATAACATCAAAAGAGATGTATTCTTGATGTGAGTCTATGGTAGACACAAGAATAGGTATGGTGTGCTGCGTAATAGGACCCAAAGAGATTTCAGACCCATCAACTACCCTAATAGAAACAGGACACAATTTAGTGATAAGTGGAATGTTATTCTTTAACACAATATCCTTATCTCTATAATTTCCTTGGGCTCCGGTGTCAATTATAGCTTCTCTCGTCAGGCGTTTGCTGTTCCACTGTAAAGAGAGGTTTAGAGTACAGTGAATTGGTTTATCATGTACAGAAATAGAAGTCAAATGAAAAAGGGACTTACTGTTTTTGTTTTTACGTAGAGAGGGGCATTCTCTAATGGAATGGTTTGGACTTCCACAGTACATACAAAGTCATTTTGATTTTCTTCTGAATCTTTCTTCAGAGGTCAATGGACCACGTATAAAGCCAATATCCATAGGTTCAAGAACAGGTGGAGAGGAAGCAGAGGAAGAAGCGAAGGAAGCTCTTTTATTTGAAGAGTCGCCAAGATGACGCTCGGACTTCCTTTCGCGGAGTCTTCTATCGATTTGCATGGAAAGTTTCATGAGAGCATCTAAGGAGTCTGGGAGATCAGTGCAGGCAAGCTCATCTTTAACTGCTTCTGAGAGTCCCAGAGGAAATTGGTTTCCTAAAGCGATTACGTTCCATTGAGTATCAATGGCATGTTGTTTAAACTCCGTTATATAAGCTTCAACAGGACGGTTGCCTTGTTTTAATTTCCGCATTTTGCTTTCAGCAGTCAATTGTAAGTTTGAGTCTGAATATAGTTCATCCATGACTGCTAAAAAGGACTGTAGAGAAGATAAGATAGGATCATTGGTTTCGAAGAGAGTGTCTGCCCAAATTTGGGGTTCACCCCTTAAATATGTGATCATAGTGAGGACTTTAACCTTATTGTTAGGGTATGTGAGTGGCTTAAGGTTGAAAGTAAGGAGACAAGCATTCCTATATTGTCGGTACAGACCCCTATCACCATTAAACAAATCAGGTGCAGCAATTTGTGGTTCCAAAATAGGTACAGGTGGTTTTGGTGTAGGAGGGGTGCTGTCTCTAATCACCTTTTTTAGAGTCTCATTTTCAGCCTTTAATTCCCTAAAGCCTTGACTGAGTTTGTCTACTCTCTTAGGCCTAGATTTAGAGTTCGGCGGTAGCCGTCAAAACCAGCGTTAGAGGCTCCTAACGCTGGTTTTGGCCGCCCGCTGGTATTTGGAGTCAGTGATTAAAGGGTCTAACGCTCACTTTACAGCCGCGACTTTTCCATACCGCAGATCCCCCTACGCCATTTGCGTAGCCTATCTTTTCAATGGGATCTTTCTAACGCTGGTATTTAGAGTCGTTTCTGCAGTGAGCGTTAGAGCTCTAACGACAAGATTCCAGCCGCCTGAAAAAAGCAGGAGTTAAGAGCTTTCTGGCTAACGCCGGTTCATAAAGCTCTTAACTACTGTACCCTAAACTACACTAACACCCATAAACTACCTATGTACCCCTAAACCGAGGTCCCCCCACATCGCCGCCACTCGATTAAAATTTTTAACCCCTAATCTGCCGACCGCCACCTACGTTATACTTATGTACCCCTAATCTGCTGCCCCTAACCCCGCCGACCCCTATATTATATTTATTAACCCCTAACTTGCCCCACACAACGTCGCCGCAAGCTACTTAAAATAATTAACCCCTAATCTTCCGACCGCAAATCGCCGCCACCTACGTTATCCCTATGTACCCCTAATCTTCTGCCCCTAACATCGCCGACCCCTATGTTATATTTATTAACCCCTAATCTGCCCCCCACAACGTCGCCGACACCTACCTACACTTATTAACCCCTAATCTGCCGAGCGGACCTGAGCGCTACTATAATAAAGTTATTAACCCCTAATCCGCCTCACTAACCCTATCATAAATAGTATTAACCCCTAATGTGCCCTCCCTAACATCGCCGACACCTACCTTCAATTATTAACCCCTAATCTGCCGACCGGAGCTCACCGCTATTCTAATAAATGTATTAACCCCTAAAGCTAAGTCTAACCCTAACACTAACACCCCCCTAAGTTAAATATAATTTTTATCTAACGAAATAAATTAACTCTTATTAAATAAATGATTCCTATTTAAAGCTAAATACTTACCTGTAAAATAAATCCTAATATAGCTACAATATAAATTACATTTATATTATAGCTATTTTAGGATTAATATTTATTTTACAGGTAACTTTGTATTTATTTTAACCAGGTACAATAGCTATTAAATAGTTAAGAACTATTTAATAGTTACCTAGTTAAAATAATTACAAATTTACCTGTAAAATAAATCCTAACCTAAGATATAATTAAACCTAACACTACCCTATCAATAAAATAATTAAATAAACTACCTACAATTACCTACAATTAACCTAACACTACACTATCAATAAATTAATTAAACACAATTGCTACAAATAAATACAATTAAATAAACTATCTAAAGTACAAAAAATAAAAAAGAACTAAGTTACAGAAAATAAAAAAATATTTACAAACATAAGAAAAATATTACAACAATTTTAAACTAATTACACCTACTCTAAGCCCCCTAATAAAATAACAAAGACCCCCAAAATAAAAAATTCCCTACCCTATTCTAAATTTAAAAAGTTACAAGCTCTTTTACCTTACCAGCCCTGAACAGGGCCCTTTGCGGGGCATGCCCCAAGAAGTTCAGCTCTTTTGCCTGTAAAAGAAAACATACAATACCCCCCCCCCAACATTACAACCCACCACCCACATACCCCTAATCTAACCCAAACCCCCCTTAAATAAACCTAACACTAAGCCCCTGATGATCTTCCTACCTTGTCTTCACCATGCCAGGTTCACCGATCCGTCCTGGCTCCAAGATCTTCATCCAACCCAAGCGGGGGTTGGCGATCCATAATCCGGTGCTCCAAAGTCTTCCTCCTATCCGGCAAGAAGAGGACATCCGGACCGGCAAACATCTTCTCCAAGCGGCATCTTCTATGTTCTTCCATCCGATGACGACCGGCTCCATCTTGAAGACCTCCAGCGCGGATCCATCCTCTTCTTCCGACGACTAGACGACGAATGACGGTTCCTTTAAGGGACGTCATCCAAGATGGCGTCCCTCGAATTCCGATTGGCTGATAGGATTCTATCAGCCAATCGGAATTAAGGTAGGAATTTTCTGATTGGCTGATGGAATCAGCCAATCAGAATCAAGTTCAATCCGATTGGCTGATCCAATCAGCCAATCAGATTGAGCTCGCATTCTATTGGCTGTTCCGATCAGCCAATACAATGCGAGCTCAATCTGATTGGCTGATTGGATCAGCCAATCGGATTGAACTTGATTCTGATTGGCTGATTCCATCAGCCAATCAGAAAATTCCTACCTTAATTCCGATTGGCTGATAGAATCCTATCAGCCAATCGGAATTCGAGGGACGCCATCTTGGATGACGTCCCTTAAAGGAACCGTCATTCGTCGTCTAGTCGTCGGAAGAAGAGGATGGATCCGCGCTGGAGGTCTTCAAGATGGAGCCGGTCGTCATCGGATGGAAGAACATAGAAGATGCCGCTTGGAGAAGATGTTTGCCGGTCCGGATGTCCTCTTCTTGCCGGATAGGAGGAAGACTTTGGAGCACCGGATTATGGATCGCCAACCCCCGCTTGGGTTGGATGAAGATCTTGGAGCCAGGACGGATCGGTGAACCTGGCATGGTGAAGACAAGGTAGGAAGATCATCAGGGGCTTAGTGTTAGGTTTATTTAAGGGGGGTTTGGGTTAGATTAGGGGTATGTGGGTGGTGGGTTGTAATGTTGGGGGGGGGTATTGTATGTTTTTTTTTACAGGCAAAAGAGCTGAAATTCTTGGGGCATGCCCCGCAAAGGGCCCTGTTCAGGGCTGGTAAGGTAAAAGAGCTTGTAATTTTTGTATTTTAGAATAGGGTAGGGAATTTTTTATTTTGGGGGTCTTTGTTATTTTATTAGGGGGCTTAGAGTAGGTGTAATTAGTTTAAAATTGTTGTAATATTTTTCTTATGTTTGTAAATATTTTTTTATTTTCTGTAACTTAGTTCTTTTTTATTTTTTGTACTTTAGATAGTTTATTTAATTGTATTTATTTGTAGCAATTGTGTTTAATTAATTTATTGATAGTGTAGTGTTAGGTTAATTGTAGGTAATTGTAGGTAGTTTATTTAATTATTTTATTGATAGGGTAGTGTTAGGTTTAATTATAACTTAGGTTAGGATTTATTTTACAGGTAAATTTGTAATTATTTTAACTAGGTAACTATTAAATAGTTCTTAACTATTTAATAGCTATTGTACCTGGTTAAAATAAATACAAAGTTACCTGTAAAATAAATATTAATCCTAAAATAGCTATAATATAAATGTAATTTATATTGTAGCTATATTAGGATTTATTTTACAGGTAAGTATTTAGCTTTAAATAGGAATCATTTATTTAATAAGAGTTAATTTATTTCGTTAGATAAAAATTATATTTAACTTAGGGGGGTGTTAGTGTTAGGGTTAGACTTAGCTTTAGGGGTTAATACATTTATTAGAATAGCGGTGAGCTCCGGTCGGCAGATTAGGGGTTAATAATTGAAGGTAGGTGTCGGCGATGTTAGGGAGGGCAGATTAGGGGTTAATACTATTTATGATAGGGTTAGTGAGGCGGATTAGGGGTTAATAACTTTATTATAGTAGAGCTCAGGTCCGGTCGGCAGATTAGGGGTTAATAAGTGTAGGTAGGTGTCGGCGACGTTGTGGGGGGCAGATTAGGGGTTAATAAATATAACATAGGGGTCGGCGATGTTAGGGCAGCAGATTAGGGGTACATAGGGATAACGTAGGTGGCGGCGGTTTACGGAGCGGCAGATTAGGGGTTAAAAGTGTAATGCAGGGGTCAGCGATAGCGGGGGCGGCAGATTAGGGGTTAATAAGTGTAAGGCTAGGGGTGTTTAGACTCGGGGTACATGTTAGAGTGTTAGGTGCAGACGTAGGAAGTGTTTCCCCATAGGAAACAATGGGGCTGCGTTAGGAGCTGAACGCTGCTTTTTTGCAGGTGTTAGGTTTTTTTTCAGCTCAAACAGCCCCATTGTTTCCTATGGGAGAATCGTGCACTAGCACGTTTTTGAGGCCGGCCGCGTCCGTAAGCAACTCTGGTATCGAGAGTTGTATTTGCGGTAAAAATGCTCTACGCTCCTTTTTTGGAGCCTAACGCAGCATTTGTTTGAACTCTCGATACCAGAGTTAAATTTATGGTGCGGCCAGAAAAAAACCCGCGGAGCGTTAACAGCCCTTTTACCGCCAAACTCCAAATCTAGCCGTTTGAGAGGTTATAAACAAATTGGGGTATCTCTGCTGGATCCATATTTTAAGGATTAATTATTCTGTAATGAACCAATACGGGGTCAAACTGGATCACAACTGCAGAGTTGTAGAAAAAATATTTAAATGTATCACTTTAGCAATTGGGCTATTAATTGGCATAGACCAGGCTGCTTGCAGTGAAATAGTTATTCTCAGTAAAGGAAATTGCTGAACAGAAGTTTTGTCAAGCAAAAAGAAAAAATCCAAAGCTGCACTAGAATGCTGTTAAACGTCACAGCAACAAAAAAAATGAAAGTCTTAGATGCAGCTTTACAAAATTAGCTAAGTTCCCTTTGGTGGAAGCACTGTGTATAAATCAGAGGTTATAGAGTTAATTTGGTCAGAGAAATTCTTCCAGTAAGATGTTAATAAAGTCTTTTAGTATGCATTAGTTGGAGCAATGCACAGTATAAGAAGCATGTCAGCAAGCAGTTTATACAGAGCGATATAAAGCTGTGTGTCCAAAGTAATTGGTAAACTTGCGTCAGTGAAAGTCTTAGTTAGATGTAGCTTATTCAGATTCAGCAACAGTTTAGAATAGTAGAAGGCTTACCCCCAAACACCAGTTTCACTTTATCAGGAGCGGGTCTGTTTGCAGAGACATCCGTAGTAAAAGCAGACCGAACACTGCGTGTGCTGGAGATGCAAAGTTTAGGAGCAAGCGGGGGTGGAGTCCGGAGAGTGTGTAACGCTTCTGAGTCACAGCCGAAGTTGAAGTGAAGGGAGACGGCAAGGCAGCTGCTGTTGGTTAAGGTGAGAACCAAAGAAGTGTGCACGCTTAGGTGTTGAGAGCTCTTGCAGCAGTTAGAAGTAAAACAGCAGAATCGTTGCTGTTAGCAAAGTTTGTTAAGACGCTGCTCCCCAGGAAAGCGCTGTTTAAATAAGGTGGAAATCCAGATAACTTATGAGCTAATTCAGAGCTAAAAGAAGTTGTTAGCTTCAGAACTGGTTCAGGAACTTTAATAATTAAGCACCTGTCTATAGTCATCTGATACCTTAAATACAGGTAAAGCAGAGATCAGGTGACAGGTTAAGCAGAAAAGTAAAACATGGAGTAAATCCTTACACCAATAATTTAAAAAAATTGCACTCAACAAAATTAATTCACATGTCGCTAAAATGAACAAACATACTCTATTAAACAAGACTAGCAATAATAACAATAACAAAAGAAACAAACATGCTAACATAAACAAAGACAAACAAAAAAACATGACAAATAAGAATACAGACTTATTGGTCACATATGAAATATACTTTACAACCAGATATAATATACAATTTTATAACATCTGTGGTATAATAAGGAAGTATTTACCAGTCATTAATGGAGACCCCACATTTTAAATTTAAACTGGACAATAGAGTAAAGTATGTAGCTAAGAAAGCAACTAACATAGGAGATGTAGTAAAGAAACAATTCAATAAAAAGGAATCAAGACAAGAGAACTGGCTCACTCCAAATACCGGTTTCTTAAAGTGTGGACATTTTCCATGGAATAGCTGTGCCAACACACATTGTAATAAACTACATTAAACTATTAACCCCTAAACCTAACACCCTCTAACTTTAAATTAAAATTACAATATAACTATATTTAAATAAAAACTTACCTGTGAAATAAAAATAAACCTAACATTATACAATAAATTAACCTAACATAACTATTCTAATAAAATAAAAAATACTACCAATTAAAAAACAAAATTACAAATTTGAAAAAATCTAACATTACGAAAAAAATCTAAAATTACAAAAAATAATAAACACTAAATTACGAAAAATTTAAAATACTAAGCTTACAAAAAAATAATAAACAAAATTATCAAAAATAAAAACAATTACACCTAATCTAATAGCCCTATAAAAATAAAAAGCCCAACAAAATAAAAACACCCCCTAACCTACAATAAACTATCAATAGCCCTTAAAATGGCCTTTTGTAGGGCATTTCCCTAAGTTAAACAGCTCTTTTACATATAAAAAATACAAAGTACCCCCAACAGTAAAACCCACCACCCAACCAGACCCCCAAAATAAAAAAAAAACTAACTCTATAAAATCCTAAGCTACCCATTGCCCCTAAAGGGACATTTGGATGGGCTTTTCCCTTTAAAGGGCATTCAGCTCTTTTACACTGCCGTTAAAATCAGCCTGTTCAAATCAGCCAATAGGATTTCAGTAGCTCTCATTCTATTGGCTGTTTTAAACAGCTAATAGGATTTCAGAAGCTCTCATCCTGTTGGCTGATTTTAATTTGAAGAATCAAATCAGCCAATAGCAATGCAAGGTATGCCATTTTGAAACGGCTATCTTGCATTCAACTTCAATGTACGGTGGTGACCGTATGAAGAGGACACTCTGTGCAGGATGTATTCCATAAAAGCTCCACTCCGTGCCACAGGGAGGAAGATAGAAGATGTCCCCGGGATGTATGAAGGTGTCACCGCCTGGATGAGGACTTCTCGCCACCTGGATGAAGATGGATTTCCGGACCTCAGGAACCGTGAGTTGATTTTAAGGGGTTAATGTTAGGTTTTTGTTTTCTTGGGTGTTTTTTTTTTTTAGATTAGGCATGGGCACTTGTAAAAGAGCTGAATGCTCTTTTAAGGGCAATGCCCATACAAATTAGGGACAATGGATAGATTAGGATTTTTTAGAGTTAGGTTATTTTATTTTGGGGGTTGGTTGGGTGGTGGGTTTTACTGTTGGGGCGTCTTGGTATTTTTTTACAGGTAAAAGAGCTGTTTAACTTAGGGCTATGCCCTACAAAAGGTTTATTTTTATTTCACATGTAAGTTTTTATTTATTTAAATATAGTTATATTGTAATTTAATTTAAAGTTAGGAAGGTGTTAGGTTTAGAGGTTAATAGTTTAATTTAGTGTCTATCTGCATAAACCTACGTCACTGGCAACCTGGCAACCTGGCTCCGGTATTCCTTTTCTTTTTTGTTGCTTGCAATCTTTCTATTAGCTCTTCCACTCGAGCCATGGGGTAAGCCTCACATTTGGAAATATCATTCAGCTTGTGAAAATCATTACAAAACCTTATTTCACCATTCGCCTTAGGCACCAAAAGAATCAGGTTGCTCCACTCACTTTGAAAAAACCTCTTTTACTCCCAACTTAAGCAACTTTTTGACCTCCACACTAACTGCCTCTCTCCTGGCCTCAGGTATTCGGTATGGCTTCAAATTAATTATTTTCCCAGGTTCTGTAATTATATCATGCCCCTTAGCAGACTTTAGTAAAGGCCCTACCAAATCCATTGCTATTTGCTCAAAAGGAACCTCTATAACAGGAAGAGGTATTAGTGGATTGCGGTAACCTTTAAATGGAGCCTTCAATGGGCATTCTGAGCAGGATTTAAAAAATCTCTATTGAAATGAAAATACCAGGTCAATAATTTAAAAACGGTAATTCTATAAGACTTGTGAACCAATAGTTGCTCCAACTCTTCAAACCCTTTCTTTTCTATTCTATAATGCAGGTTATTTTTCACCTTAAAATAAGGAAAACATAATTGTTTTTCAGAATCTATGACAGTGCTTTCAATAACTTGAACATTTTTTCTCACCACTATCGGAGTCGGGTCCTCCCATTGGGCAACTCGGAAATTACCAGAATTAATCCCTAGATCCTCAATCTCTATGTCTTATCTAGAGGCACTACTCTGAGGGGGCTCTGCATCACCACCCAGACACACCAGAGGTGCCTCCTTCACAGTGTCTGGTTCCCAATCAATATTGGAGAATGGAACAATGATTTCCATTTCCTCCACCTCCTGTACCTTCCCAGGATTAATCCCACAACCTACTGAAGATTTCTCCCACACTTGACAAGAGTGAGGAAAGTCTCTCCCCAATACTATATCATAGGGCAACACTGGCACTGCCCCTATGCAACACTTAACTGTACCAATATCTGTGATAATTTCAACTTCAGCTGTAGGGTATGAGTGTGTGTCCCCATGTATACAGACAATATCAAGCATTTGATCTCTATCTAAATTTTCTGGCTGAAGCAAAACACATTTTACTAAAGTAACTTCACTCCCTGAATCAAGGAGCACTTGTACACTCTTACCCTCCACATTCACAGATCTTAAATGACTACAACACATAGCACTGGAAACAAAAGACAATTTGATGCATGTTAACATTGTACTATGGCTATCTCTTGTACCTATATTACATTGCATTGGCTTCCCCCTCTGTGTACAGTTACGTGCAATATGCCCTAACTCGACTTTTAAAACATCTTATTTCTTCATCAGTTTGGCCTCTTGGTCATAATAGTTCCCTAGGGAGCCATTTCCCACCACAGTCATTTTGTCCCTGGTAATGAATAGACCTTTGTGCTTCTGTTTTTCCACTAGTTTTTTTATAAGGCAGCTTTTAGGTTAAGGATCATTGCTGTGCAATTCCTTAGCAGTCAAATATCTCAATTTGGCTCATCATTTCTTCTGGGTCTTTAGGATCACATTGAATGACCCACTGTTGAAGTCCAGCTGGCATTTTCCTGAGAAATTGATCCATTACAACCATTTCTATGACTTTTGTGGCTGAATTAGTGTCCAGCTGCACCCATTTCTGAGCAAGTCTCAGCAGTTAATATATTTTTGCTCTTGTAGGTTTTCCAATCTCAAACACCCAATTGTTAAATATTTTGGCGCGAATTGCAGGTGATACTCCCAAGTGTGTTAGAATTTAAGTCTTTGGTTTCTTATAATTTTGTGCTTGGCTGTGAGACAAATCATCATATGCTTTATGGGCTTCTCCACTAAGATATGGTGCAAGTAGCCCTGCCCACTGTTCAGCTGGCCACTGTTCCCTGGCAGCAATCCTCTCAAAAGTTGTGAGATGAGCCTCAATATCATCTGTCTCTGACAACTTATGCAGAAAGTAATTTGCTTGGATATAGCGCCCCTATCAAGAAATGTCACTATATATATTATATATATATATATATATATATATACATTAGGCATAGCTAGTGGTTTGTTGTATGACAAAGTGTTACTGTCAAGAGAAAATGATATAACAGCAATATTCCACAGTTTTTATTCTAAACATAGAATACAAGAGTAGGTCACAGTGTATTGCTGATTGAAAAAGTAACGTCAATATTTTAAATGTTTTTTTGGGGGGGGGTTCCCCCTCTTAGAGTGGGAAGTAAGATTTATACATCTGAAATTAGATATACAGATGAACTACTCTAAAAAATGTAGTCATGTAATGTGTGTTTTGATTTTTTTTCTCTCTCATTCTCTCTTCTCCTTTCTCTCGTTTCTCCTTCGTCTCAGATGGATGGGTCTAGATCACCCCTTAAATTAAGTAATGGTTAAATTCCTTTCATGGAACGGGGGGGGAATTCGCTCCCCGATAAAACGCAAGGCCATTTTAAATTACTTGAGTAAAAAAAAAAGTAGACATTATAAGTTTATAGAAACAAACAGCTAGATTACGAGTTTTGCATTATAACTCAGATATCATCATTATGGGCCCTAACGCTTTATTTTCTCTACCACTGCTATTACAAGTTTCCGTAGCGCCACAAATATCACCATCTATGCTCAAATACATACCGCTCACACAGACCCAGTAGTTAATGATACCGCTAACAAAACATCCACGAATCACTTCAAAAACATTACACAAATTACACTTACACTCATACAAACACTCTACGATTTTTATATTTTAATTTAAAAATTTTCATGTCAAAATATAATGGATAAAAGATACGAGATCTCGGGTGTTTGAAAAAAAAATGCACACAAACCCATTTTACATTGACTTACATAGACAACAGGAACATACACTCATCTAGCTACATCTAACTACAAATATCACATACATACAGAATTAGATACATACAAACAATATACAGCACATTACCTACACAAAACATATTTTTATTATGAAATTAACACGATTTAGCTACTTATTCACACAAGAACATGATGTCACTCACTTTACACTCAACAGAAGTGTTGGATTTTATTTCTCCTGAAATTTCTCTCCTCCATTGACTTATATGGGGAATACGTGCTCGTGCATGCGACCGGCAGATTTACCTAACACACACAAAAAAATTTGACTTTAAATCTCGTAATACCAGCATTAGAATTGTGGCGCTAATTCATTGATTCTTGCGTTAGTCCCGCTATGACAAATAGATAAAAAAATTACTATTTCCCTATGGAGTTATGGCTTTTACTTGTGTGAACATCACTACAACATCAAATTCTTAAAGGAAATTACATTACATTAACTAGAAATCACCATCAATTCTATCATCCACAATACGAAATTGGTTTCAAAAATTAAATCATATTTAAATCTCATTTACGTCTATTGTAGTATTTCATTTATTCAACTCATATGCTTGGATGAACAGCATATCTACATAGGCTTACCAGATGATGATTGATGGATGTACATACATGTCTTTTGACATTGACTCATACATGTGCATTGATATTCAGGCAAAAAAACACATATAAACAATGAACACATTTACATCATACTACATTGGAAGGTTGGTTAACATTGGATTTTCTCTCAGAATCATGAAACAGAAATTATGGCTTTAGTGTCCCTTTAACATCCCAATTCACTCATAATATACCATTAGGAAGAGAGACGTAGATAACATGAGCGACTTTGAGGTTTATGACAAGTATAGGCTCAATCTAGAGCAGCTCATTAGCCTTTATGAAGTACTTAAACCTCATTTGGAGCCACATAAACTTATGCAGACTGCAATCCCTGGCATGACCAAGATGCTAAGTTGCATACACGTCTTGGCCTTCGGAAGTTTTCAATCCGGAGAGGGGTACATGCATGGGCTTTCTCAGTGTACCTTCTCTGTGGTTTTTGACAATTTACTGGACACCATGGCACGAGTTTGTAAGCTTTATATAGGATTCCCTCAAAATGATGGTGATTGGAGGAGCCACAGACAAGGCCCAGGAACGCTACAATCGGGTGCACAAGCGGACTAGGGCTGTAGTGAGGATGTTTTGGCTTCTCAAAATGCGCTTAAGATGCCTGGACAGGTCTGGAGAAGCCCTCCAAAACAGCCCTAGGAAGGTGGCAAAGATCGTTATAGCATGAATAACATCCTGCATAACATAGTTCAGCGGGCTGGGATGCTGCAGGCCTTCCAGGAGGCCGGAGACCTCCTCCAAGATGAGGAGGATAACCCAGTTCTAGAAGGGCCATTCCAGAATGAGGGGCTCAATATCAGAGACAACATCATCAACCACAACTTCAGAGGGTAAATACTAGAAGTTATATAGGAGTATTGCGAATATGTGTGAATTTTAGGGAAATGAGAAGTAAAGAATTGTGCAAACATGTTAGGACTGTTCAACAAATGATTATATCCAAATCTGATTTTATATTTTTCTTATAGGTAATTTATACATCAGATGATTCTGGCATTGGCTCCAGTTTTTCAAAGACAACATCAGATAGTAAGTATACACAATGTATGGATGGGGGGGTAGCACAATGATCCATCATATGGAATACAATTGTAAATATATTATTTAGTTTACACATTACTAGATTTTTAGATAGCCAGAAAGGGATACTCTAGCAATACTATGTGCTTCAAAGTCATACATCAGAATTTAGGTCTGCACAATGTATGACTCAGCTTCACACTTGATTGATAGAACATAACACAAAGGATGCTACATACGCTTAGTAAGCTATTGATCTAAATAGTTTCAGAAATAGTTAGGGGGAGGATGTAGAACCAAGTCACACATTTTTATTAATGATTTTATTTACAATTTATTTTCCATTAGGGAGATGACTTCATCTACAGACGGAAAGTGAAGAATCCCAGACTGAAAGTGAAGAATCCCAGACTGAAAGTGAAGAATCCCAAACTGAAAGTGAAAAATCCCAATGTGACCATGTCTGTGGCATTGTCTTTCAACTGTGCTGACTTTGAAAAACATACAAAAATACGTTCACATGGTAAGTGGCCACAATTCTCTGGAACAAGACTGGAGATGCAGGATGCATCCTATGGGAGACACTTATGGTTCATAATGTTATTTTTACATTTTTAGATGGTATTTTTACAATCTTCTATTTTGAAAATGATGAATAGGACACCTAATGAAGATAAACTGATATTTTGAATAGAATTGCCTTTCAAAAACCATACATCCAGGTTAGTTTGCACAATGCATGCTATTTAAGAATCATAGGAGGAATAATGTTCAAAGAATTCAGAATATATGCATGTCCTATTTTAGAATATGTTTATTTTATATACATTACCCCTACTTTGTGCTAAAGAGGACTCAGATTCTGACCAATCAGACAGATAAAGAGATACATGTAATAGTGGACATTTAGGTATATTATTCTTTGAAGGGACATTAAATATTACATCCAATTATGTCCCTCATACAATAGAATAATATTTTTAATCATAATTTGATATTATGCATTATTTTGTCTAATTTGAAATGCTAATACAGTATGTGTAAGACAAATATTGATTTGACAATTTAATGTGATTAATTTCAAATTATGGATGGATATAGATCTCCAGTCAGAACCTGTTTTTAATATCAAGACAAACAATACATGATAGAGCATAGACAGAAGATGAATTTACAATTATTAGATTTAATGAATATTTTTAGTCATGTGTTCATTAAATAACCTAATTGACTAATGTTTTTAATATTTCTTTTCTTTCTTTTTCAGTTTTGATGAATTCCAAAGTTTTTTATTTTTATTTTTTAAATAAATTTATTTACATACTAGATTTTCCTATTTTATTTATTGAAATACATATTTGATACATCTCTATCCCAGTAAGATAAGAATACATAAATCCATCTAATATTCTGACATGTAAACAAAATATTAGTCCCATGACTGTTAAAGTATCTATTTTACAAGAACATGCCTGATATCAAATATACTAAATCTGATTAATTGATTAAATTAAAAAATATAAACACAGCTTAAGCAGATAATGCTAAAGTCAAGTATCTTACAAAATTTAAGGTGGAGTTAGATAGAGCCATCTATGATTTGATTTTGTTATTTCTAGATGTCAAAATCCTAAAATGTTTATGACGAGGATATGCAGTATAAATTCTACATATCAACTTTGCTCATTTCACTTTTAACCCCTTAAGGACAAGGCCATTTTTCAATTTCTTTCCCTTAAGGACCAAGGCTATTCTTAAATTTCTGCGGTGTTTAGCTGTAATTTTCCTCTTACTCATTTACTGTACCCACACATATTATATACCGTTTTTCTCGCCATTAAATGGACTTTATAAAGATACCATTATTTTCATCATATCTTATAAATTACCAAAAAATATATAAAATATGATGAAATAAATGAAAAAACACACACTTTTTCTTATTTTGACCCCCAAAATCTGTTGCACATCTACAACCACCAAAAACAACTTTTGTCCTGAGTTTAGAAATAGCCCATGTTTACATGTTCTTTGCTTTTTGTGCAAATTATAAGGCAATAAATACAAGTAGCACTTTGCTATTGCCAAACCATTTTTTTTCTTTCAATTAGCTATAGTTACATTGGAACAATGATATATGTCAGGAATTCCTGAATATCCCTTGTATATATATTTTTTTTAATTGACAACCCAAAGTATTGATCTAGGCCCATTTTGGTATATTTCATGCCACTATTTTACCGCCAAATGCGATCAAATAAAAAAAAATTGTTCACTTTTTCACAAACTTTATCACAAAGGTTTCTCACTGAAATTATTTACAAACAGCTTGTGCAATTATGGCACAAATGGTTGTAAATGTTTCTCTAGGATCACCTTTGTTCATAAATAGCAGACATATATGGCTTTGGCATTGCTTTTTGGTAATTAGAAGGCCGCTAAATGCCGCTGCGCACCACACTTGTATTATGCCCAGCAGTGATGGGGTTAATTAGGTAGCTTGTAGGGAGCTTGAAGGGTTAATTTTAGCTTTAGTGTAGAGATCAGCCTCCCATCTGACACATCTCACCCCCTGATCCCTCCCAAACAGCTCTCTTCCCTTCCCCACAATCGTCCCACCATCTTAATTACTGACAGAAAGTCTGCCAGTACTAAAATAAGTTTTTGTTTTTTTTTAATTTAAAATAAAATAAAATAATAATATTCTGATGTGTAGGATGCCCCCTTAGCCCCAACCTCCCTGCCCCCCCCTCCCCAAAGAGCTCTCTAACCCTCCCCCCACTAACTATTCGCCACCATTTAGGGAACTGGCAGCTGTCTGCCAGTACCCGCTTTGAAATAAAATGTGGCCTTTTTTAAAAAGAACATTCACTTTTTCTGTAGTGTAGCTGCCCCCCATACAATACCCCCCTCTCCTGCCAAATCCCATTTTAAGATTGATTTTTCCCTCCTCTGCCTTCTTTCACCCACCAGTTACATTTTTACATGTGAATTGTGGCCAGATCACGGGAGCGCACACACACACACACGCGCGCCCCCGCGAGCACCCGACAGGCATTTCCCATTGCTGGCCCGGAAGCTTACCAGTGATGGGCCACCCACCCGCCTCCCTGCAGCTGCTCCCACCCACCAACGATCGGCACCCACCAATGATCGGCACAGAGTGGCCCTCTCTGCATCGGTGTGCCAAAAAAGTATTGCAGTGATGCCTCAATATTGAGGCATCACGGCAATACCTTGTAAGTATCTAGAAGTGATCAAGATTACTTCCAGTCACTTAAAACCCCTAACGTTGTACAGGGTACGTTGTGTCTGACGTACCCTGTACGACATGTGTCATTAAGGGGTTAAGAAATGAAAGTGTTTAACATGCTACATTAAAGTGACAGTGTAGTTTAATGTTAGATTTACATTCTAATCTCTATAATCTTTCTTAGGTAACAAAAAACATTCTTAAAATAAATATAGGTTATTAAGGTTTAAACCATCTATTCAGTCCTCCTTACTGTCTAATACTTTATCTAATAAATAAGACACAACACAACTTATTTGGGAGAAAGAACCCATCGCGGTTCACGTTTATTAAATAAACGCTTTAAACTAGTGCCTAAGCGTTAGTCTGATTACCCTTAGGCACTTAATCAACCTAAAAAGTCAATATGTGTCGGCACTTAAATAACAGGTAACCTTGGCAAATTAGTTCCCAGTACGGGCATATATTGAGCCTCTCACCTCTCCTGGTATAGCGTCGTCCAAGGTCGCCACCTCTGTTAAGGAAAACAGGGAGATCCACGTTACCCTTCTGTGCGCAAACCAGGTGCACACTCTGGCAGTCCGGCCCTTGTCGCCTTCTCTGACCGCTAAGGTTTCCTCGACGTGGTCCCTCTCTGATGGCGTGTGACGTCACTGTACACTTCCGGTCCGTCGGAAACTCCTTCCCCGGTCCGTCGGAACCTCTTTCCCCGGTACTAAACAGTTCCCAGGGCTTGAACTGGTGAGCTGTACTCGGCCTGCAGAAAATCCACACTGTCGCTGGTGCTATCTTCGGCTCCACAACGCAATTTCAACAATAGCAAAATGAGATGCACAGACAGCCGTTGGTAAGTTCCAGTTTCTTTTTATTGCAAATAAAAACTCTTTGTCCCAACAAGGGTATAGGATTCACAAGCTGTGCAGCAGTTGGAGATAGCTTCACTTCAGTGACTGATTGCTGACATGTTTCGGCAATTAAGCCGTAATCGTAGCTGCAGTCTCAGGTGAGTACCAGTCCTATAAACTGGTTCCTGTTACCTGACTGGTTGAAAGATAATTAAAACCATACCTGGAGTGAAGCTATATCCAGCCCTTCTCAAATAAGATATATAACAGGAAGACATTTGTCCTATTTCAAGAATCTATAATATATACATCAAAAGTGAAATTAAAAATAAAACAATCAACTAAACATGAATGAGAATAAAATATGCTTAATCAACCTAGCAAACTAAACTTGGCAACAAGTTCGTAATCCTAAACATTGGCGGCATCTCACCCTAATCTAGCACCTACTAGAAGATGGTCAAGGCCCCTTTCGATACCTGCAACGTGACACCCGGCTGTCACACCCCATGGCACGCAAAGAGAGCTGTGATGTTGAGAGGTCTTCGGTCCAATTGCGAGGCATAACCCCTCCCTTTTCCAGGACCGTCACTCTTCTCTCCTTGTTCCCGCTCCCCAGGGCATTGACCACCCGCCCGCTGAGGCATATCCAACCAACCCAATAAGGCAACCCCTGTCGGCTGAATCGTACAACCCAGCCACAGGGGTGGATGGCTACATTAAAGGCTTGGTCTTACTGCGGGCTAGCTCAATTGAACCTACCCCTGCCGAGCCGACTCACCCTATTCAGCTGCATCGTTGCCGCCATTCTCTTCTTCCAGGGACGGGTGGGCAGGGAAACCTTCTCCTTGAAGTCTGGAAACAGAAAGAGGCTGATCTCACTGCTGCAGGACCCTATAAAGGTAAGAAACAAACACCGCCTCTCCACTTGCAACATTGTAGCAACACAGCTTAGCATTACTCCAGACTTCAAGTTGGTAAACCCTTAATGTTGTTGCAGGCCCACTAGAGGGCCCCCCACTGTCATATCCTTTCATTATTTGCAAGATAATCTATTTTAAATTATCTGTAAATAAAACGTAAGATAATTTAACATTTATACCAAGCTAGTTATTGTATGCCATATTAATGACTTTTCACTCTAGTGGAGTCATTTGAAGGCTCAGTTAAAGCACCAGTCAACAGTGTAGATTTGCATAATCCGCAAATGTAAGATAAGAAGACAATGCAATAGCACTTAGTCTGAACTTCAAATGAGTAGTAGATTTTTTTCAGACAATTTTAAAAGTTATGTCTTTTTCCACTCCTCTTGAACCATGTGACAGCCATCAGCCAATCACAAATGCATACACATACCATGTGACTGTCATCAGCCATTCACAAATGCATACACACTTATTCTTGCACATGCTCATTAGTAGCTGGTGAATCAAAAAGTTAAAATATAAAAAGACTGTGCACATTTTGTTAATGGAAGTAAATTGGAAAGTTGTTTAAAATTGCATGCTCTATCTAAATAATGAAAGATTAATTTTATTGAGTGTCCCTTTAATTATAGATATATCAAAATATAATTTCTCACAATTGTACTCTTTACCTGTTGGAGTGTATCACATTTCTATAGGTATTTCTGTTACCCTTGATTTTAATTTAGTTTATTTCTCCAATATTAACTCCACCTATTCCTCATGTTTTTTTTCCTTAAAGGGACATTAAAACCAAATATTTCATGATTCAGACAGAGAATATAATTTTAAACAACATTCAAATTTACTTCTATTATCTAATTTGCTTCATTCTTTAGATATCCTTCGTTAAAGAAATAGCAATGCTCATGGGTTAGCCAATTACACAAGGCATCTATGTGCAACCACCAATGAGCAGCACCTGAGCCTATCTAGATATGCTTTTCAGGAAAGAATATAAAGAGATAAAAGGAAATTAGATAATAGAAGTAAATTTGAAAGTTGTTTAACATTGTATTATCCATCTAAATCTTGAAAGAAAATATTCTTGTTTAATGTCCCTTTAAAGGGACAGTCTACACCAGAATTTTTATTGTTTTAAAAGATAGATAATCCCTTTATTACCCATTCCCCAGTTTGCATAACCAACACAGTTATATTAATATACTTTTAACCTCTGTGATTATCGTGTATCTAAGCCTCTGCAAACTGCCGATTTATTTCAGTTCTTTTAACACACTTGCAGTTTAGCTAATCAGTGCCTGCTCCCAGATAACTTCACGTGCATGAGCACAGTGCTATCTATATGAAACACGTGAACTAACACCCTCTAGTGGTGAAAAACTGTTAAAATGCATTCTGAAAAGAGGTGGCCTTCAAGGTCTAAGGTGGCCTTCTAGGTTAGGCTTTCAACTAAGAATACCAAGATAACAAAGCAAAATTGGTGATAAAAGTAAATTGGAAAATTGTTTAAAATTACATGCCCTATCTGAATCATGAAAGTTTATTATGGCCTAAACTGTCCCTTTAAGGCAAAGCTGTATAAATACAGCCATTGTAAGATATTTATAGTAGGGCATAGAATACATAAGGTAATACAAATTAGAAATGTTTTATGTTGTTTGTTTGGCAGCTATAAGAAGTATGTATATGTCTAAAAATGGGATTAAGTTAGGAGATCAGACTATCTATCTAAGCTAATACACAGATTTGTGGTTTTTGTTTCACAATAATATTTCATAGACCAACATTAACCATTTTATTTCATGTATTATATACTCTGTTGTTAATAAAATAAGAATTTGTAAACACATTCATTTCTCAAACTATACTGTCCCTTTAAGAGTCTGCACTGATAAGTAGTGATGTCCTGAACTGTTCGCCCGCGAACGGTTCACATCGAACATAGCTTGTTCGCGTTCGCGGCTGCGGGTGAACACATGCAATATTCGATCCGCCCCCTATGTGTCATCATTGAGGAAACTTTGACCCTCTATGTCACAGCCTTCTGACACATTAGAGCCAATCAACATCAGACACTCCCTCACAGACCCTCCCAGCTACTCGGAAGCCGCCATTTTAGACTCATAACGACCTTGCTTTCTTATTGAGAGGACGTGTTGTGTTTGTGCTGCTGACATTATAGGAAAATACATAGCTAGGCTAGTGTATTTAGTGTCCACTACAGTCCAGAAGGTCTCCACTCATCTCTGCTGCAAGGACAGCACCCCAAAATGCCCTTTATAGGGCTATAATTCAAGCCGTTCTTTTTTTTTTTCGTATTTTTATTAGCATTTGCCTGGCTTTCAGCCTGTGTGTTTAAGGCTCACAGCATATGCTGTGATTACTGCCACCACTGATATCTCCCTAACAACATTAGTTTAAATTTAACCAACCAAAAATTTTAATTATTTTGCAAGTGTAATTTTTTTCCATTTTCTATCAGGCCTGCGTCACACAGCATATACTCTGGTTCATTGCTCTGTGCCAGCCACCAGTGTTAATATCCGTTTATAACATTATTTTAAATTAAAAAAAAAAAAAAATAAGGCCTGTGTCTGTCAGGCTCACACAGCATTAATATACCTCTTTTTTCAGTCTTTTGGTTAATTGGTCTGTGCCAGGCAGCCACCACTCATATCTTCTTCACCTAAATTTAAATATAAAAAAAAAAGTTTACATTTTTTTGATAGTGTAATCTAATATCATTTTCTATCAGGCCTGTGTGTTTTGCTGAGATACAGAGCCTACTGTGTTTACTTGCTGCCCTCCCTAGTCTATGAGCCACGAATCATATGTGTTTAACCTTTTTTTAATTCCCCCCCCCAAAAAAAAAGAATTTAAATCATTTTTCTAGTTTAATCTAATAGTATTTTCTATCAGGCGTGTGTGTAACTTACTTACAGAGCCTACTGTTTTTAATAGCGGCCCTTCCAAAGCTATCAGCCACGACTCATATGTATGTGCTTAACTTTTTTCTTTAAATTCCCCCAAAAAAGTATTTAAATCATTATGCTAGTGTAATCTAATTTTATTTTCTATCAGGCCTGTGTCTAACTGTCTATCTGACTTACACAGCATACTGTTGTTAATTGCTACCCTACGTAGCAGCCAGCCAGTGCGACCACTCATAAATGCATTCCACTTCTTAACATTATTTTAATATTAAAATATAAAATTTTAAATTATTTTGCTAGTGTAATCTAACTTAATTTTCTATCAGGCCTGTGTTTTTGTCACTTACACAGCATACTGTCTTAAATTGCTGCCCTACCTACCAGCCACGACTCATATCTGCCAGCCTGTGTGCCAGGCCCAACTAGCCAATTAGTGGCACCAATCATAATTCTTGTAACAGTATATAAAAAAATTAAAAATCATAATTTTTTGGACTGCAAATATTCAGTCTCCTAGTGCCATTGAATTGCAGTTTCCTCCTGCCTGCCAGTCTGTGTGCCAGGCACAAACTAGCCAATTAGTGTCACCAATCCTAGTTGTTGTAAAAGTATTGTTAATCTTTAAAATTCCAAATTGATCGCTTGTGATTCATCAGTTTGCTCGTGCCATTGAATTGCACTTTCCTCCTGCCTGCCAGCATGTTTTCCAGGCCCAACTAGCCAATTAGTGGCACCAATCATAATTCTTGTAACAGTATATAAAAAATTAAAAATCATAATTTTTTGGACTGCAAATATTCAGTCTCCTAGTGCCATTGAATTGCATTTTCCTCCGGCCTGGCAGCCTGTGTGCCAGGCCCAAACTAGCCAATTAGTGCCACCAATCCTAGTTGTTGTAACAGTATTGTTAATCTTTAAAATTCAAAATTGTTCTCTTCTGATTCATCAGTTTGCTTGTGCCATTGAATTGCACTTTCCTCCTGCCTGCCAGCGTGTTTTCCAGGCCCAACTAGCCAATTAGTGGCACCAATCATAATTCTTGTAACAGTATATTAAAAATTTTAAATCATAATTTTTTGGACTGCAAATATTCAGTCTCCTAGTGCCATTGAATTGTATTTTCCTCCTGCCTGCCAGCCTGTTTGCCAGGCCCAAACTAGCCACTTAGTGCCACCAGTCCTAGTTGTTTTAACAGTATTGTTAATCTTTAAAATTCCAAATTGATCGCTTGTGATTCATCAGTTTGCTCGTGCCATTGAATTGCACTTTCCTCCTGCCTGCCAGCATGTTTTCCAGGCCCAACTAGCCAATTAGTGGCACCAATCATAATTCTTGTAACAGTATATAAAAATTAAAAATCATAATTTTTTGGACTGCAAATATTCAGTCTCCTAGTGCCATTGAATTGCATTTTCCTCCGGCCTGGCAGCCTGTGTGCCAGGCCCAAACTAGCCAATTAGTGCCACCAATCCTAGTTGTTGTAAAAGTATTGTTAATCTTTAAAATTCAAAATTGTTCTCTTCTGATTCATCAGTTTGCTTGTGCCATTGAATTGCACTTTCCTCCTGCCTGCCAGCGTGTTTTCCAGGCCCAACTAGCCAATTAGTGGCACCAATCATAATTCTTGTAACAGTATATTAAAAATTTTAAATCATAATTTTTTTGACTGCAAATATTCAGTCTCCTAGTGCCATTGAATTGTATTTTCCTCCTGCCTGCCAGCCTGTTTGCCAGGCCCAAACTAGCCAATTAGTGCCACCAGTCCTAGTTGTTTTAACAGTATTGTTAATCTTTAAAATTCAAAATTGTTCTCTTGTGATTCATCAGTTTGCTCGTGCCATTGAATTGCACTTTCCTCCTGCCTGCCAGCGTGTTTTCCAGGCCCAACTAGCCAATTAGTGGCACCAATCATAATTCTTGTAACAGTATATAAAAAAATTTAAATCATAATTTTTTGGACTGCAAATATTCAGTCTCCTAGTGCCATTGAATTGCATTTTCCTCCTGCCTGCCAGCCTGTGTGCCAGGCCCAAACTAGCCAATTAGTGCCACCAATCATAGTTGTTGTAACAGTATTGTTAATCTTAAAAATTCCAAATTGTTAGCTTGTGATTCATCAGTTTGCTCATGCCATTGAATTGCACTTTCCTCCTGCCTGCCAGCGTGTTTTCCAGGCTCAATTAGCCAATTAGTGGCACCAATCATAATTCTTGTAACAGTATATAAAAAATTTAAAATCATAATTTTTTGGACTGCAAATATTCAGTCTCCTAGTGCCATTGAATTGCCTTTTCCTCCTGCCTGCCAGCCTGTGTGCCAGGCCCAAACTAGCCACTTAGTGCCACCAATCCTAGTTGCTGTAACAGTATTGTTAATCTTTAAAATTGAAAATTGTTCTCTTGTGATTCATATGTGTGAATTTTAGGGAAATGAGAAGTAAAGAATTGTGCAAACATGTTAGGACTGTTCAACAAATGATTATATCCAAATCTGATTTTATATTTTTCTTATAGGTAATTTATACATCAGATGATTCTGGCATTGGCTCCTGTTTTTCAAAGACAACATCAGATAGTAAGTATACACAATGTATGGATGGGGGGGGTAGCACAATGATCCATCATATGGAATACAATTGTAAATATATTATTTAGTTTACACATTACTAGATTTTTAGATAGCCAGAAAGGGATACTCTAGCAATACTATGTGCTTCAAAGTCATACATCAGAATTTAGGTCTGCACAATGTATGACTCAGCTTCACACTTGATTGATAGAACATAACACAAAGGATGCTACATACGCTTAGTAAGCTATTGATCTAAATAGTTTCAGAAATAGTTAGGGGGAGGATGTAGAACCAAGTCACACATTTTTATTAATGATTTTATTTACAATTTATTTTCCATTAGGGAGATGACTTCATCTACAGACGGAAAGTGAAGAATCCCAGACTGAAAGTGAAGAATCCCAGACTGAAAGTGAAGAATCCCAAACTGAAAGTGAAAAATCCCAATGTGACCATGTCTGTGGCATTGTCTTTCAACTGTGCTGACTTTGAAAAACATACAAAAATACGTTCACATGGTAAGTGGCCACAATTCTCTGGAACAAGACTGGAGATGCAGGATGCATCCTATGGGAGACACTTATGGTTCATAATGTTATTTTTACATTTTTAGATGGTATTTTTACAATCTTCTATTTTGAAAATGATGAATAGGACACCTAATGAAGATAAACTGATATTTTGAATAGAATTGCCTTTCAAAAACCATACATCCAGGTTAGTTTGCACAATGCATGCTATTTAAGAATCATAGGAGGAATAATGTTCAAAGAATTCAGAATATATACATGTCCTATTTTAGAATATGTTTATTTTATATACATTACCCCTACTTTGTGCTAAAGAGGACTCAGATTCTGACCAATCAGACAGATAAAGAGATACATGTAATAGTGGACATTTAGGTATATTATTCTTTGAAGGGACATTAAATATTACATTCAATTATGTCCCTCATACAATAGAATAATATTTTTAATCATAATTTGATATTATGCATTATTTTGTCTAATTTGAAATGCTAATACAGTATGTGTAAGACAAATATTGATTTGACAATTTAATGTGATTAATTTCAAATTATGGATGGATATAGATCTCCAGTCAGAACCTGTTTTTAATATCAAGACAAACAATACATGATAGAGCATAGACAGAAGATGAATTTACAATTATTAGATTTAATGAATATTTTTAGTCATGTGTTCATTAAATAACCTAATTGACTAATGTTTTTAATATTTCTTTTCTTTCTTTTTCAGTTTTGATGAATTCCAAAGTTTTTTATTTTTATTTTTTAAATAAATTTATTTACATACTAGATTTTCCTATTTTATTTATTGAAATACATATTTGATACATCTCTATCCCAGTAAGATAAGAATACATAAATCCATCTAATATTCTGACATGTAAACAAAATATTAGTCCCATGACTGTTAAAGTATCTATTTTACAAGAACATGCCTGATATCAAATATACTAAATCTGATTAATTGATTAAATTAAAAAATATAAACACAGCTTAAGCAGATAATGCTAAAGTCAAGTATCTTACAAAATTTAAGGTGGAGTTAGATAGAGCCATCTATGATTTGATTTTGTTATTTCTAGATGTCAAAATCCTAAAATGTTTATGACGAGGATATGCAGTATAAATTCTACATATCAACTTTGCTCATTTCACTTTTAACCCCTTAAGGACAAGGCCATTTTTCAATTTCTTTCCCTTAAGGACCAAGGCTATTCTTAAATTTCTGCGGTGTTTAGCTGTAATTTTCCTCTTACTCATTTACTGTACCCACACATATTATATACCGTTTTTCTCGCCATTAAATGGACTTTATAAAGATACCATTATTTTCATCATATCTTATAAATTACCAAAAAATATATAAAATATGATGAAATAAATGAAAAAACACACACTTTTTCTTATTTTGACCCCCAAAATCTGTTGCACATCTACAACCACCAAAAACAACTTTTGTCCTGAGTTTAGAAATAGCCCATGTTTACATGTTCTTTGCTTTTTGTGCAAATTATAAGGCAATAAATACAAGTAGCACTTTGCTATTGCCAAACCATTTTTTTTCGTTCAATTAGCTATAGTTACATTGGAACAATGATATATGTCAGGAATTCCTGAATATCCCTTGTATATATATTTTTTTTAATTGACAACCCAAAGTATTGATCTAGGCCCATTTTGGTATATTTCATGCCACTATTTTACCGCCAAATGCGATCAAATAAAAAAAAATTGTTCACTTTTTCACAAACTTTATCACAATGGTTTCTCACTGAAATTATTTACAAACAGCTTGTGCAATTATGGCACAAATGGTTGTAAATGTTTCTCTAGGATCACCTTTGTTCATAAATAGCAGACATATATGGCTTTGGCATTGCTTTTTGGTAATTAGAAGGCCGCTAAATGCCGCTGCGCACCACACTTGTATTATGCCCAGCAGTGATGGGGTTAATTAGGTAGCTTGTAGGGAGCTTGAAGGGTTAATTTTAGCTTTAGTGTAGAGATCAGCCTCCCATCTGACACATCTCACCCCCTGATCCCTCCCAAACAGCTCTCTTCCCTTCCCCACAATCGTCCCACCATCTTAATTACTGACAGAAAGTCTGCCAGTACTAAAATAAGTTTTTTTTTTTTTTTAATTTAAAATAAAATAAAATAATAATATTCTGATGTGTAGGATGCCCCCTTAGCCCCAACCTCCCTGCCCCCCCCCTCCCCCAAGAGCTCTCTAACCCTCCCCCCACTAACTATTCGCCACCATTTAGGGAACTGGCAGCTGTCTGCCAGTACCCGCTTTGAAATAAAATGTGGCCTTTTTTAAAAAGAACATTCACTTTTTCTGTAGTGTAGCTGCCCCCCATACAATACCCCCCTCTCCTGCCAAATCCCATTTTAAGATTGATTTTTCCCTCCTCTGCCTTCTTTCACCCACCAGTTACATTTTTACATGTGAATTGTGGCCAGATCACGGGAGCGCACACACACACACACGCGCGCCCCCGCGAGCACCCGACAGGCATTTCCCATTGATGGCCCGGAAGCTTACCAGTGATGGGCCACCCACCCGCCTCCCTGCAGCTGCTCCCACCCACCAACGATCGGCACCCACCAATGATCGGCACAGAGTGGCCCTCTCTGCATCGGTGTGCCAAAAAAGTATTGCAGTGATGCCTCAATATTGAGGCATCACGGCAATACCTTGTAAGTATCTAGAAGTGATCAAGATTACTTCCAGTCACTTAAAACCCCTAACGTTGTACAGGGTACGTTGTGTCTGACGTACCCTGTACGACATGTGTCATTAAGGGGTTAAGAAATGAAAGTGTTTAACATGCTACATTAAAGTGACAGTGTAGTTTAATGTTAGATTTACATTCTAATCTCTATAATCTTTCTTAGGTAACAAAAAACATTCTTAAAATAAATATAGGTTATTAAGGTTTAAACCATCTATTCAGTCCTCCTTACTGTCTAATACTTTATCTAATAAATAAGACACAACACAACTTTTTTGGGAGAAAGAACCCATCACGGTTCACGTTTATTAAATAAACGCTTTAAACTAGTGCCTAAGCGTTAGTCTGATTACCCTTAGGCACTTAATCAACCTAGCAAACTAAACTTGGCAACAAGTTCGTAATCCTAAACATTGGCGGCATCTCACCCTAATCTAGCCCGTACTAGAAGATGGTCAAGGCCCCTTTCGATACCTGCAACGTGACACCCGGCTGTCACACCCCATGGCACGCAAAGAGAGCTGTGATGTTGAGAGGTCTTCGGTCCAATTGCGAGGCATAACCCCTCCCTTTTCCAGGACCGTCACTCTTCTCTCCTTGTTCCCGCTCCCCAGGGCATTGACCACCCGCCCGCTGAGGCATATCCAACCAACCCAATAAGGCAACCCCTGTCGGCTGAATCGTACAACCCAACCACAGGGGTGGATGGCTACATTAAAGGCTTGGTCTTACTGCGGGCTAGCTCAATTGAACCTACCCCTGCCGAGCCGACTCACCCTATTCAGCTGCATCGTTGCCGCCATTCTCTTCTTCCAGGGACGGGTGGGCAGGGAAACCTTCTCCTTGAAGTCTGGAAACAGAAAGAGGCTGATCTCACTGCTGCAGGACCCTATAAAGGTAAGAAACAAACACCGCCTCTCCACTTGCAACATTGTAGCAACACAGCTTAGCATTACTCCAGACTTCAAGTTGGTAAACCCTTAATGTTGTTGCAGGCCCACTAGAGGGCCCCCCACTGTCATATCCTTTCATTATTTGCAAGATTATCTATTTTAAATTATCTGTAAATAAAACGTAAGATAATTTAACATTTATACCAAGCTAGTTATTGTATGCCATATTAATGACTTTTCACTCTAGTGGAGTCATTTGAAGGCTCAGTTAAAGCACCAGTCAACAGTGTAGATTTGCATAATCCGCAAATGTAAGATAAGAAGACAATGCAATAGCACTTAGTCTGAACTTCAAATGAGTAGTAGATTTTTTTCAGACAATTTTAAAAGTTATGTCTTTTTCCACTCCTCTTGAACCATGTGACAGCCATCAGCCAATCACAAATGCATACACATACCATGTGACTGTCATCAGCCATTCACAAATGCATACACACTTATTCTTGCACATGCTCATTAGTAGCTGGTGAATCAAAAAGTTAAAATATAAAAAGACTGTGCACATTTTGTTAATGGAAGTAAATTGGAAAGTTGTTTAAAATTGCATGCTCTATCTAAATAATGAAAGATTAATTTTATTGAGTGTCCCTTTAATTATAGATATATCAAAATATAATTTCTCACAATTGTACTCTTTACCTGTTGGAGTGTATCACATTTCTATAGGTATTTCTGTTACCCTTGATTTTAATTTAGTTTATTTCTCCAATATTAACTCCACCTATTCCTAATGTTTTTTTTCCTTAAAGGGACATTAAAACCAAATATTTCATGATTCAGACAGAGAATATAATTTTAAACAACATTCAAATTTACTTCTATTATCTAATTTGCTTCATTCTTTAGATATCCTTCGTTAAAGAAATAGCAATGCTCATGGGTTAGCCAATTACACAAGGCATCTATGTGCAACCACCAATGAGCAGCACCTGAGCCTATCTAGATATGCTTTTCAGGAAAGAATATAAAGAGATAAAAGGAAATTAGATAATAGAAGTAAATTTGAAAGTTGTTTAACATTGTATTATCCATCTAAATCTTGAAAGAAAATATTCTTGTTTAATGTCCCTTTAAAGGGACAGTCTACACCAGAATTTTTATTTTTTTAAAAGTTAGATAATCCCTTTATTACCCATTCCCCAGTTTGCATAACCAACACAGTTATATTAATATACTTTTAACCTCTGTGATTATCGTGTATCTAAGCCTCTGCAAACTGCCGATTTATTTCAGTTCTTTTAACACACTTGCAGTTTAGCTAATCAGTGCCTGCTCCCAGATAACTTCACGTGCATGAGCACAGTGCTATCTATATGAAACACGTGAACTAACACCCTCTAGTGGTGAAAAACTGTTAAAATGCATTCTGAAAAGAGGTGGCCTTCAAGGTCTAAGGTGGCCTTCTAGGTTAGGCTTTCAACTAAGAATACCAAGAGAACAAAGCAAAATTGGTGATAAAAGTAAATTGGAAAATTGTTTAAAATTACATGCCCTATCTGAATCATGAAAGTTTATTATGGCCTAAACTGTCCCTTTAAGGCAAAGCTGTATAAATACAGCCATTGTAAGATATTTATAGTAGGGCATAGAATACATAAGGTAATACAAATTAGAAATGTTTTATGTTGTTTGTTTGGCAGCTATAAGAAGTATGTATATGTCTAAAAATGGGATTAAGTTAGGAGATCAGACTATCTATCTAAGCTAATACACAGATTTGTGGTTTTTGTTTCACAATAATATTTCATAGACCAACATTAACCATTTTATTTCATGTATTATATACTGTGTTGTTAATAAAATAAGAATTTGTAAACACATTCATTTCTCAAACTATACTGTCCCTTTAAGAGTCTGCACTGATAAGTAGTGATGTCCTGAACTGTTCGCCCGCGAACGGTTCACATCGAACATAGCTTGTTCGCGTTCGCGGCTGCGGGTGAACACATGCAATATTCGATCCGCCCCCTATGTGTCATCATTGAGGAAACTTTGACCCTCTATGTCACAGCCTTCTGACACATTAGAGCCAATCAACATCAGACACTCCCTCACAGACCCTCCCAGCTACTCGGAAGCCGCCATTTTAGACTCATAACGACCTTGCTTTCTTATTGAGAGGACGTGTTGTGTTTGTGCTGCTGACATTATAGGAAAATACATAGCTAGGCTAGTGTATTTAGTGTCCACTACAGTCCAGAAGGTCTCCACTCATCTCTGCTGCAAGGACAGCACCCCAAAATGCCCTTTATAGGGCTATAATTCAAGCCGTTCTTTTTTTTTTTTCGTATTTTTATTAGCATTTGCCTGGCTTTCAGCCTGTGTGTTTAAGGCTCACAGCATATGCTGTGATTACTGCCACCACTGATATCTCCCTAACAACATTAGTTTAAATTTAACCAACCAAAAATTTTAATTATTTTGCAAGTGTAATTTTTTTCCATTTTCTATCAGGCCTGCGTCACACAGCATATACTCTGGTTCATTGCTCTGTGCCAGCCACCAGTGTTAATATCCGTTTATAACATTATTTTAAATTTAAAAAAAAAAAAAAATAAGGCCTGTGTCTGTCAGGCTCACACAGCATTAATATACCTCTTTTTTCAGTCTTTTGGTTAATTGGTCTGTGCCAGGCAGCCACCACTCATATCTTCTTCACCTAAATTTAAAAATAAAAAAAAAAGTTTACATTTTTTTGATAGTGTAATCTAATATCATTTTCTATCAGGCCTGTGTGTTTTGCTGAGATACAGAGCCTACTGTGTTTACTTGCTGCCCTCCCTAGTCTATGAGCCACGAATCATATGTGTTTAACCTTTTTTTAATTCCCCCCCCCCAAAAAAAAGAATTTAAATCATTTTTCTAGTTTAATCTAATAGTATTTTCTATCAGGCGTGTGTGTAACTTACTTACAGAGCCTACTGTTTTTAATAGCGGCCCTTCCAAAGCTATCAGCCACGACTCATATGTATGTGCTTAACTTTTTTCTTTAAATTCCCCCAAAAAAGTATTTAAATCATTATGCTAGTGTAATCTAATTTTATTTTCTATCAGGCCTGTGTCTAACTGTCTATCTGACTTACACAGCATACTGTTGTTAATTGCTACCCTACGTAGCAGCCAGCCAGTGCGACCACTCATAAATGCATTCCACTTCTTAACATTATTTTAATATTAAAATATAAAATTTTAAATTATTTTGCTAGTGTAATCTAACTTAATTTTCTATCAGGCCTGTGTTTTTGTCACTTACACAGCATACTGTGTTAAATTGCTGCCCTACCTACCAGCCACGACTCATATCTGCCAGCCTGTGTGCCAGGCCCAACTAGCCAATTAGTGGCACCAATCATAATTCTTGTAACAGTATATAAAAAAATTAAAAATAATAATTTTTTGGACTGCAAATATTCAGTCTCCTAGTGCCATTGAATTGCAGTTTCCTCCTGCCTGCCAGTCTTTGTGCCAGGCACAAACTAGCCAATTAGTGTCACCAATCCTAGTTGTTGTAAAAGTATTGTTAATCTTTAAAATTCCAAATTGATCGCTTGTGATTCATCAGTTTGCTCGTGCCATTGAATTGCACTTTCCTCCTGCCTGCCAGCATGTTTTCCAGGCCCAACTAGCCAATTAGTGGCACCAATCATAATTCTTGTAACAGTATATAAAAAATTAAAAATCATAATTTTTTGGACTGCAAATATTCAGTCTCCTAGTGCCATTGAATTGCATTTTCCTCCGGCCTGGCAGCCTGTGTGCCAGGCCCAAACTAGCCAATTAGTGCCACCAATCCTAGTTGTTGTAACAGTATTGTTAATCTTTAAAATTCAAAATTGTTCTCTTCTGATTCATCAGTTTGCTTGTGCCATTGAATTGCACTTTCCTCCTGCCTGCCAGCGTGTTTTCCAGGCCCAACTAGCCAATTAGTGGCACCAATCATAATTCTTGTAACAGTATATTAAAAATTTTAAATCATAATTTTTTGGACTGCAAATATTCAGTCTCCTAGTGCCATTGAATTGTATTTTCCTCCTGCCTGCCAGCCTGTTTGCCAGGCCCAAACTAGCCACTTAGTGCCACCAGTCCTAGTTGTTTTAACAGTATTGTTAATCTTTAAAATTCCAAATTGATCGCTTGTGATTCATCAGTTTGCTCGTGCCATTGAATTGCACTTTCCTCCTGCCTGCCAGCATGTTTTCCAGGCCCAACTAGCCAATTAGTGGCACCAATCATAATTCTTGTAACAGTATATAAAAAATTAAAAATCATAATTTTTTGGACTGCAAATATTCAGTCTCCTAGTGCCATTGAATTGCATTTTCCTCCGGCCTGGCAGCCTGTGTGCCAGGCCCAAACTAGCCAATTAGTGCCACCAATCCTAGTTGTTGTAACAGTATTGTTAATCTTTAAAATTCAAAATTGTTCTCTTCTGATTCATCAGTTTGCTTGTGCCATTGAATTGCACTTTCCTCCTGCCTGCCAGCGTGTTTTCCAGGCCCAACTAGCCAATTAGTGGCACCAATCATAATTCTTGTAACAGTATATTAAAAATTTTAAATCATAATTTTTTGGACTGCAAATATTCAGTCTCCTAGTGCCATTGAATTGTATTTTCCTCCTGCCTGCCAGCCTGTTTGCCAGGCCCAAACTAGCCACTTAGTGCCACCAGTCCTAGTTGTTTTAACAGTATTGTTAATCTTTAAAATTCAAAATTGTTCTCTTGTGATTCATCAGTTTGCTCGTGCCATTGAATTGCACTTTCCTCCTGCCTGCCAGCGTGTTTTCCAGGCCCAACTAGCCAATTAGTGGCACCAATCATAATTCTTGTAACAGTATATAAAAAAATTTAAATCATAATTTTTTGGACTGCAAATATTCAGTCTCCTAGTGCCATTGAATTGCATTTTCCTCCTGCCTGCCAGCCTGTGTGCAAGGCCCAAACTAGCCAATTAGTGCCACCAATCATAGTTGTTGTAACAGTATTGTTAATCTTAAAAATTCCAAATTGTTAGCTTGTGATTCATCAGTTTGCTCATGCCATTGAATTGCACTTTCCTCCTGCCTGCCAGCGTGTTTTCCAGGCTCAATTAGCCAATTAGTGGCACCAATCATAATTCTTGTAACAGTATATAAAAAATTTAAAATCATAATTTTTTGGACTGCAAATATTCAGTCTCCTAGTGCCATTGAATTGCCTTTTCCTCCTGCCTGCCAGCCTGTGTGCCAGGCCCAAACTAGCCACTTAGTGCCACCAATCCTAGTTGCTGTAACAGTATTGTTAATCTTTAAAATTCAAAATTGTTCTCTTGTGATTCATCAGTTTGCTTGTGCCATTGAATTGCACTTTCCTCCTGCCTGCCAGCGTGTTTTCCAGGCCCAACTAGCCAATTAGTGGCACCAATCATAATTCTTGTAACTGTATAAAAAAAATTAAAAATCATAATTTTTTGGACTGCAAATATTCAGTCTCCTAGTGCCATTGAATTGCATTTTCCTCCTGCCTGCCAGCCTGTGTGCCAGGCCCAAACTAGCCAATTAGTGCCACCAATCCTAGTTTTTGTAACAGTATTGTTAATATTTAAAATTAAACATTGTTCGATTGTGATTCATCATTTGGCTTGTTGCATTGAATTGCACTTTCCTCCGGCCTGCCAGCCTGTGTGCCAGGCCCAACTAGCCAATTAGTGCCACCAATCATATTTCTTGTAACAGTATATAAAAAATTTTAAATCATAATTGTTTTGACTGGAAATATTCAGTCTCCTAGTGCCATTGAATTGCAGTTTCCTCCTGCCTGCCAGCCTGTGTGCCAGGCACAAACTAGCCAATTAGTGCCACCAATCCTAGTTGTTGCAAAAGTATTGTTAATATTTAAAATTCCAAATTGATTGCTTGTGTTTCATCAGTTTGCTCGTGCCTTTGAATTGCACTTTTCTCCTGCCTGCCAGCGTGTTTTCCAGGCCCAAATAGCCAATTAGTGGCACAATCATAATTCTTGTAACAGTATTTAAAAAATTAAAAATCATAATTTTTTGGACTGCAAATATTCAGTCTCCTAGTGCTATTGAATTGCAGTTTCCTCCTGCCTGCCAGCCTGTGTGCCAGGCACAAACTAGCAAATTAGTGCCACCAATAGTAGTTGTTGTAAAAGTATTGTTAATATTTAAAATTCCAAATTGATCGCTTGTGATTCATCAGTTTGCTCGTGCCATTGAATTGCACCTTTCTCCTGCCTGCCAGCGTGTTTTCCAGGCCCAACTAGCCAATTAGTGGCACCAATCATAATTCTTGTAACAGTATATTAAAAATTTAAAATCATAATTTTTTGGACTGCAAATATTCAGTCTCCTAGTGCCATTGAATTGCATTTTCCTCCTGCCTGCCAGCCTGTGTGCCAGGCCCAACTAGCCAATTAGTACCACCAATCATATTTCTTCTAACAGTATATAAACAATTTTAAATCATAATTTTGTTGACTGGAAATATTCAGTCTCCTAGTGCCATTGAATTGCACTTTCCTCCTGCCTGCCAGCCTGTGTGCCAGGCCGTCTTTCCAACTATTTACACCAATCATAATTGTTGTCACAGTATTGTTACTAATTAAAATTAAAACATTTTTGATTGTTGTTCTTAATCCTCAGTTTGCTTGTGCCATTGAATTGCACTTTCCTCCTGCCTGCCAGCCTGTGTGCCAGGCCAACTTTCAAAATATTTACACCAATCATATTTGTTGTCACAGTATTCTTAATAATTAAAAATTAAAATTTTTGGTTATTAATCTGAATCCTCAGTTTGCTCGTGCCATTGAATTACACTTTCCTCCTGCCTGCCAGCTGTGTGCCAGGCCCACCTAGCTAATTATTCCCAGCAATCATATTTCTTTTAACAGTATTGCAAAAATTGTCAATCATCACTGTTTTGACTGTCAGTATTCAGTCTCCTAGTGTCCTTGAATTGCATTTACCTCCTGCCTGCCAGCCTGTGTGCCAGGCCGACTTGCCTACTAGTTACACCAATCTTATTTGTTGTCACAGTATTGTTAATAATTAAAATTAAAACATTTTGGATTGTTATTCGTAATCCTCAGTCTCCTAGTGTCCTTGAATTGCATTTACCTCCTGCCTGCCAGCCTGTGTGCCAGGCCGACTTTCAAAATATTTACACCAATCATATTTGTTGTCACAGTATTCTTAATAATTAAAAATTTAAATTTTTGGTAATTGTTGTTCTGAATCCTCAGTTTGCTCGTGCCATTGAATTGCACTTTCCTCCTGCCTGCCAGCCTGTGTGCCAGGCCCACCTAGCCAATTATTCCCAGCAATCATATTTCTTTTAACAGTATTGCAAAAATTGTCAATCATCACTGTTTTGACTGTCAGTATTCAGTCTCCTAGTGTCCTTGAATTGCATTTACCTCCTGCCTGCCAGCCTGTGTGCCAGGCCGACTTGCCAACTAGTTACACCAATCTTATTTGTTGTCACAGAATTGTTAATAATTAAAATAAAAAAAAATTGGATTGTTATTCGTAATCCTCAGTTTGCTAGTGCCATTGAATTGCACTTTCCTCCTGCCTGCCAGCCTGTGTGCCAGGCCCAACTAGCCAATTAGTGCCAGCAATTAGTGCCAGCAATCATATTTGTTGTCACAGTATTGTTATAGACCTCCCCCGATAGGTGGGGGTAACAGGGATTAAAGTGCTAAGAAAAGTACTAATTAACACAAGCTAGTTACCATGGGTCCAACACTGTGTGTCTTGTTATTATACTTTGTAATTCTGCAGGCCATATAGACCTCCCTTGATAGGGGGAGTAACAGGGATTATAGTTCTAAGAATAGTACTACTTAAACACAACCTAATTACCATGGGTCCCAGACCGCATGTTTTCTTATTATACTTTGTCAGGCTAATCATGCAGGCCATATAGAGCTCCAACCAAAGGGGGGGTTAGAGGGATTCAAGTGATAAGAAAAGTTTTACTTAACACAACAAAATTACCATGGTTCCCAGACCGCGTGTCTTGTTGTTATACTTTGTCAGGGTAATCATAACCGCCATATAGACCTCCACCAATAGGGGGAGTTACAGGGCTGAAAGTGCGAAGAATAGTACTACTTAACACAACCTAGTTGGGTCCAAAACCGCATGTTTAATTATTAGACTTTATCAGGGTAATTATGTGTCTAAAAAATCTATCTATTTCTCTTCTATCGATTCTATCTAACTATCAATCTATGTATATCTATCCTATCTATCGATCTATCTTCTGTCCAGACTGTTTTGAGACAGCCACTTGAGTTTCTGACAAATTTGAAGTAGGAGGACAGAACAATCATCTTCTTCCATCTCCCGGTTCCAAAAATGAAGGCCATATAGACCTCATCCGATAGGGGGAGTAACAGGTTGTAGTAAAATGTTAAGAATAGTACTACTTAATTAACACACGACGGGTCACAGACCACATGTCTTATTGTTATACTCTGTCAGGGAAATTATATATATTTCAAATCGATTTATTTATATATCAAATCGATCGAACTATCAAACGTATCGATCAAATGTAGAATGCTTCTATTGATCGATGTAATTCGTATCTATAAAATGTATATTACATATTTTGGGTGATGTCATTCGTATCTATAAAATGTATATTGCATCTTTGATTTGATAACATTCGTATCTATCAAATGTATATTGCATCTATTGATCGATGTAATTCGTATCTATCAAATGTATATTGCATATATTGAGCTATGTACAGTGTATCGATCATATGTATATTGCATCGATTGAGCTATGTAATCTATGTATCTATCTATCAAATCTATCTCGTGGTTGTGCAAGTGGACTGTTTGCGGTTGATTGCGGTGCGTTACATATGGAGTTCACTGTGATGCAGCCGTAACCCTTACACTACCTGATAGATACGACATCATAACTGATGTTTTAAAGCACTTTATTACAAACAATTTGGGAATGTTAGGTGATTTAGGCCCTTTATGGTTAAAAGCAGACTCTGCATAAACTATGTAATTTTCCATGGGAGTTTTGCCAGGGATCCCCCTCCAGCATGCCACAGTACAGGTGTTAGACACCTTGAAACAACTTTTCCATCACTATTGTGGCCAGAAAGAGTCCTTGTAGGTTTTAAAGTTTGCCTGCCTATTGAAGTCAATGGCAGTTCTCGCGAAATTTTTATGTTCGCGACATCACTACTGATAAATGGACATTTTACAAACAAGGTTCTCCCACAGGTCAAACGTATATTAATATAATGGGATTGAATATGCAATAATTAGTAGTCTAGTAAAGTAAATATCTTTTGATTTTACTGTCCCTTTTTATATGTATATAAAAACATATATTTGAATATATTTTTAAGATTCACACATAACTGCATGTTTTTAGAAGATAACATCGTTTTAGTTTCGAGCTTGTGATGGATATTTCATTTTTATTGAAAGGGAAATGACAAAATAATCTAATCTTCCATGATTCAGAAAGAGCAGATTGGAATCTAAAAATAATGATAGTGGAGGGCCCTCTAGTGGGCCTGTAACAACATTAAGGGATTACCAACTTGAAGTCTGGAGAAATGCTAAGCTGTGTTTGCTGCAATGTTGCTGGTTAGGAGGCGGTGTTTGTTCTTACCTTTATAGGGTCCTGCAGCAGTGAGTTCAGCCTCTTTCGGTTTCCAGACTTCAAGGAGAAGGATTTTCCCGCCCACCCGTCCCCTGGAAGAAGTGAATGGCGGCAACGAAGCGGCTGAGTAGGGTAAGTTGACTCGGCAGGGGTAGGTTTAATTGAGCTAGCCTGCAGTAAGACCGAGTCTTTAATGTAGCCATCCACACCTGGCGGTTGTACGATTCTGCTGACAGGGGTCGCCATACCGGGTTGGTTGGATATGCCTCAGCGGGCGGGTGGTCAATGCCCTGGGGAGTGGGCACGAAGAGAGAAGAGTGACGGTCCAGAAAGAAGGGAGGGGTTATGCCCGCCAGTCGCTGGCCCGGGGGTCCTCTCCCTCGCGAATGTGGGCCGAAGATCTCTCAACATCACAGCTCTCTCTGCGTGCCATTGGGCGTGTATAGCTGGGTGTCACGCTTCAGGTATCGGAAGGGGCCTTGACCATCTGCTAGTAGGGGCTAGTATAGGGAGAGATGCCGCCAACAATTTTGATGACTACGAACTTGTTGCCAAGTTTTGATGTTAGGTTGATTAAGTGCCTAAGGGTAATTAGAGTAACGCTTAGGCACTAGTTAAAGCGTTTATTTAATAAACGTGGACCGTGACTGGTTCTTTCTCCCAACAATTGTGTGTGTTGTCTTATTTATATAGAGATAAGGTATTAGACAGTATGGAGGACGGAATAGGGGGTTTAGACCTTAATGGACTTTAATAATCAAATATGGTTTATTCTCATGTTATTCTAAGTTTGCACAAACGAGATGCATAGGCTTATGATCAGCAAAGCATTGCTGTGCAATGTCTATTTATTTGTGGGTGGCCAACAATGCATATTTACAATGTTTATACAGATGTCTTTAGATAAATTTAAATATTGCATATCAGCTCATTAAAGGGACATTAATCCAAAAAACTTTTCTTTCCTGATTCCTATAGAAAATATCATTTAAAAAATGCTTCTATTATCAAATTACCTTCATTCTTTTGATATACTTTCCTTTATAACCATATCTAGATATGCTCAGTAGCTGAAGATTGGTGGCTGCACATATATTCAACCTCACAACACACGTTACATATGATGTTTAGATTCGTCACACATGAAATAGGAATTATGTTTCTTTCACTCTTTAGATTATGCGTCACAGAGCTAAAATGAAATTGCGCATCCATGAAATCACTATTATCCGCCATTTTATACATTGAGTATTGAATCATACAAAAGTTATAAATATTAATTTGTATCATTCAATCTTTACAAATATCCAATTGGAATATCATAATACACCCGATTGGAAAGATATTTGAAGTCTTTAGAAATTATACTACTCACACTACTATATCCAAATCAATTCAGAATCACGGATGCACAATTACGCTTTGAATAATTGCGCAATGATCACAAAAGGTATAATTGTGCAGACTCGAACATGTGTTTGCTGTAGCAGTGGCATTACTTTAGACATGTTGGTCAAATGTATACCTTAATTAGTATATATGTGAAGAATTAAGTATCCTTATTTACAATCTTCTACATTAGAAAAGCTATACTAGCAAGATCAAAATAACAATTGAACAATGTTTAACAATTGATGACAATGCAAGAAGACAAAAAATGACTTAAAGTGACATTCCGCAACATAAAAGATTGTAAATAAGAATACATGATCTCTTTATTTAGAAATTAATTTGTAAAACAATGAACTCACGTGAAGACAAATATAATTTTACTTTTTCAATTCTAAAAAATATATCTGATTGTTTATGTCCAAGGCCTGATTTGTATTAATGATATCAAATCCTGATTGAATATTTTACAGATATGGATGTTGGTGCTGGAACCTCGAGTCCGTGTTCATCACAGTATAGTATGTCTCATTCTAATTTTCCTTTGTCTTACAAACATGGACATAACATTACCTAACCCATTCACATTGATCTATATTAATATGGATACTCTAATTCAATTTTCTTGTTATTTTAAGATAAGAATAACAAATCACAATTTATGAGTATTTGAAGATATTCCTTCGATTCTTGATATCTTCATTTTAATGTAATCTTAGGGCCATGGCCATTTTGTATTCTGCCTCTGGGTAGTGCTTGACACTAACACATCTTTACGTATGTGAAAATTATATAAATATACATCTCATATGCTTTGATATTTTCTTCTTATCATTAAAGGGAAACACAACATTTTTCTGCTATGATTTAGACACAACATGCGATTTTAAACAACTTTCCAATTTGCTTATATTATCTAAATTTCTTCAGTCTATTGGTATCCTTATTTGAAAAGCATATCTAGGTAGGCTTTTCAAATAAGGATACAGCAATGCATTACTGGGAGTAACCTGCTGATTGGTTGATGCACAAAATTCCCTATTTTCATTGCTTCAACAGATGTCTTCAGATAACTTCCAGTAGTGCATAGTTTTTCTTTTTAAAAAAAGATTCTAAGACAATGAAGCAAATTAGATAAAAAAAATTATATCTGTAAGCTGTTTAAAATCACATGCTGGATTTCAATCATGAAAATACAATTACACATTTGTAGTTTCATGTCCCTTTAAGAGAGAAGGATAATTAAAGATTCTTGATGATAGCATGAAATTCTATATTTGATTGTAATTGCATGGTATATCCCATTCATTACATCAACATATGGCCAATTCATTAACAGTGACATTGTCAAATAAATATATTTTTATTTTAAATATAAATAAAAAATATCTTAATTAATCCTTTTTAATTAAACAATATTGATATATAAATCCCATCTTTCACTCTTGGACTACATATATATATATATATATATATATATATATATATATATATATATATATATATATATATATATATATATATATATATATAAATATTATAACAGCACCATGATGACATAGTTTTAAAAATATCTTATGTCATGCATTGTGATCAATATGTGTTGTGTCCTTAAACAGATTACCGTACATTGCACAAATGGCTCTGTGTGTCACATGGATTAGGTTCTAGTTGTCACCAATTGTTATTCAAAGTGTTGTGTGTGTGTCTGTATTATTTTTAAAACAGGAATCAATAGTTATATTTAGACATGCCAGCAATTCATATGATAAGAATTAGCTTTCTAATATAGTAAGAAATCCAACATATGCGAAAGACATCATTTTCTTTACAATCACCTTGACGAACTCATACATTTATTGTTCATATTAGTGCTCTAGTCTTCACATTTCTAAGTATAATATATAAAATATTTTACACTAATGTGATTTAGTGATGTCCAAACTGTGTTCACTAATATATTTTAATATCATTAATAGGACTAATTATTGTGACGAGCACAGAGGGAACCATCACTGTTGGTGACCTACCTTTGCAGGCTTCTGATAAGTCCATTGACTCATTCATATGTCATTGAAGGTGTATTTTTCATAAATATTCTGATCATGATTCTGATGAAGCATTCCATTTCAATAAAACATATAGGGGCCCATTTATCAAGCTCCGTAAGGAGCTTGTGCGCCGTGTTTCTGGTGAGTCTTCAGACTCGCCAGAAACACCAGTTATGCTCTGATGAGGCGGACAGGAATCACTAGAAATCAACCCGATCGAGTACAATCTGGTTGATTGACACCTCCCTGCTGGCGGCCGATTGGCCGTGAGTCAGCAGGCGGCGGCGTTGCACCAGCAGCTCTTGTGAGCTGCTGGTGCAATGTTACATGCAGAGAGCGTATTGCTCTCTGCATTCAGTGAGGTCTTGCGGACCTGATCCACACTGTTGGATCAGGTCCGCAAGACCTTTAATAAATAGGCCCCATAATGTACTCCTCTGATGATATAAATATATATATATATATATATATAATTATTTTAAGATTAAGATCTCAAAGTTTCTTGGTCTACACCATTGTGCTAATAAATGTAGACAACAATCATCAAGGGATACACACATGAGAACTCTTAAATGTTCCATGTACTGAGATTTTGTGAATTATTTCAAAATATAGACACTAAAATGTAATTATTACTCATCGATAATTACAAATATTATTTCATTTGCATGCTCCATCAAAATGATGTAATTCCTAACTTTGGTTCAGTATCTCTTTAATGGAACATTGATTTGTTTCCTTGAGCACCAGTAACACAGTAAAATATTGTTTTTTAACGTGTACACAACATATTATGTTTTACAGAGATCGATGTAACATGTGCAATGGAGGAGGAAGTGGCTCCCTTGGAGTCTGATAGTACGTAAAATATTTATAACATGTTTATAATGTAGGTTGACCATATTTCCTCTTTAAAAAGGAATGTTTTGTATATGAACCCTGACCTATGTATTTTACATATGTGTCCATTTCTAAAGCGTGATTATGGTCACCCTAATATAATGTGTCTTGTTTATAAATCATACTATTGATGAAAAATAAAGTCTACAGCTTTTTAACTTTCAAATATATTATTCAATTATTTTAAAATACACTACTGCCCCACTTTCTATATCATGCAGCAGGAAGAGATGTTTGAAATATTTCTTAAATTTATGTATGATTTGTCATTAATGACATCATGATGTCACATGCATATTCCATGCAAAACCCCAATAATCATCTTCTGATTGTACAGACAGTCATTGCTATTCATCTAAGTGCCTAGATGCAGACCATATCCTTATGTCATCATTGTTTAGAACTTCTAAACCACTTCTACATATAAATAAAACAGAATCTTGTTGAAATTCCTTGATTTAATGTCATGATGTATTATATGAAAATGGATTTAAAAAATATTTATGTGTAGACTGTCCATTTCAATCAAACAAACATTAATATTCCTCAGAAATAAAGCATGCCTTTTGGAATGTGTCTATTAATATTGGGATGACATACATTTAAGCCTAATGTAAAAGAGAAATTCACAAAAAATACTCTGAAAATGTAATATCAGATAGATAAAATTATATTCTTAATATTTAATATGAACGGTAGTATCTACTGTGTATATATTCAGAATAGTAATTGATTGAACCATCAAGCATCAAATTATTCCATTTAAGATTACAAAGGCAATCACCAAAATATATATGTAAATCAGTGTTTACCTGGTTTTAAAGGCTAGCTGGAGTGGCCATTTAGATTTGATCATATTACACACTCCCATATTATTGAATTTTTTTATTTTAAAAAAACAATCCACGGGCATGTGTCTAAAAGAACTCTATTGCATTTCAATCTCAAATGCATACATGCGTACCAAAATATTATCCAAAAGATAAATATAGTATAACATCATAAAGATTAGCACATAATGTTGCTTTTGAAAATTATGATTTTTAATGTATTTATGAAATGTTACATGAAAAATAACATTGAACAGTCAGAGTTTAAAGGATCAATTAAATCTTCTGATTAATTATATTTGATTCAAATCAATCAATAAATTAAAAAATCATAATTATTGTGACTTTGTCTAAATATGTTATGCGAACAAGAATCCAGATGTTAAATAATGTTTAATCTTAATTTCTTTAAAGATAAGATATTTTCATATCATATCTGTATATAGAAGCCAGAAGCCCCTTCCCGCAGCCATAAGCCCCTCCCCCAGCCAGAAGCCCCTCCCCCAGCCAGAAGCCCCTCCCCCAGCCAGAAGCCCCTCCCACCAGCAGCCAGAAGCCCCACTCCTGGCCCTTCCCAAACAGAACCCGCTCCAGGCCCTTCCCATTCTTACTCCTGTCCCTCCCAAAAAACGGTTCCTTGCCCCCCCCTCACCGCTCTCCCCATTTGGCCCACCTTACATCTCCCCCACCTGCACAGCCACCAACTCCCCAAGCCCCTGACTCCCCATCTGTGCAGGCTCCACCGGAGAGTCAAGACCTCCCCATCAAGACCTTTACCCTAATCCAAATCCCCACCTTCATTGTCCTGGGTGTCAGATTGTCCTTCCCAGCCACCTATGTAAGTATCATTACAAATCAATATTAGAACATACTTTCTTAAAGGGACATTATAATGATAGAATTAGACATAATTTTTTAAAATAATTGAAAATGTTTTGGATAAAACATTTCTTTTTTTGATTAATGTAAATGTTTCATATCTTCAGATTTGGAAATCAACATCCACATTTTCTAATATCTAAATGATATTGCCTAGATGTTGGATATTTTGGATTTGGTATCACTGCCCTTTTCACAGTGTGTCATAAACCAAAGAAATATATTTTTAAAGATTGATAGGGTTTTGATTTGTCTTAATATCTTAATGGTTTATCTCTGCAGAATATATTTAATTTTTAAATCTTCTATATAGCATATTTAATTATAATAATTATTTGTATTTTAATTATTACAATGTCTCTTTGCTCTCTTTTTATTATGTTCTGTACTTATTATTAAATTGTATTAATTATTTTTGTTTAGGTTGTGACGCTAGAGGCTCTAGCGCGTATAGAGCAGACCATGCTGAGTAGCAATGAGTTGCTGGGAAGGATGTATGAGACCATGCATATCCAGCTGTGGCTTCATCGCTTGACTCTAGAACGCATAATGCGGTTAGAGGCAATGCATGAAGCTGCAGTTGGAGATGCACAGGAAGATGAAGGTGATGATGATGCCCCATAAGTAGAGGATCCAGAGATGGCCTGAGGGTGAACAAATAAATCCTCAATCCACATGTTGTATTTATGTTTTTAAAAATCTGTTGCCATTTGGCCTATTTTGTTTTTATTGTTGTGCCTGTTGCACTATTTCAACTTGTCAGATTTTCATTAAGGGGCCTTGTTGGCCTTTGTTTGCCCTTGTCAACTCCCTCCAAGGACTGTGATGCACTATGCCACCTTTTCAGATAGCTCCAATGGGGCTGCGTTGGCCTTTGTTTGCCCTTGTCAACTCCCTCCAAGAACTGTGATGCACTATGTCACCTTGTCAGATGGCTCCAATGGGGCTGTGTTGGCCTTTGTTTGCCCTTGTCAACTCCCTCCAAGAACTGTGATGCACTATGTCACCTTGTCAGATGTCTCCAATGGGTCTGTGTTGGCCTTTGTTCGCCCTTGTCAACTCCCTCCAAGGACTGTGATGCACTATGTCACCTTGTAAGATGACTCCAATAGGGCTGTGTTGGCCTTTGTTTTCCTTGTCAACTCCCTCCAAGGACTGTGATGCACTATGTCACCTTGTCAGATGGCTCCAATGGGGCTGTGTTGGCCTTTGTTTGCCCTTGTCATCTCTCTCCAAGGACTGTGATGCACTATGTCACCTTGTCAGATGGCTCCAATGGGGCTGTTTTGGCATTTGTTTGCCCTGTCAACTCCCTCCAAGGACTGTGATACACTATGTCACCTCATCAGATGGCTCCAATGGGGCTGATTTATCATTATGACTTTTTTAAAGTTATCTTATTTATTTATGTTTTATGACATCATAATAAAAAAGTCATTAATATGTTATTTTTAATCTTTATTTATTCATATCATTTATTAAAAACTATATTTTATGTGGTTAATCCTTAAAGGGACATGAAACCCCAAATTGTATATTTTTCATTTAGGTATAACATTCTATTTTAAACCAATTTAAAATTTCCATCAATTATTAAATTTGATTCAGTCTCTTGGTATCATTTTTTTAAGGAGCAGCAGTGCACTACTGGTTTCTAACTGAACACATAGGTGAACCAATGACAATCGGTATATATATGCAGCCACCAATCAGCAGTTAGAACATAGGTTATTTTTTGCTCTTGAGATTACTTTGAAACACATTTCATCAAAAGATAACAAGAGAAAGAGGCAAATTTAAATAATATCAGTAAATTTGAAAGGTAGTTAAAATTGCAATCTCTTACATAATCGTGTAACATAAAATGTGGGTTTCATGTCAATTTAAACCCTGCTGCTTCCTAAATATTTCTGAATCCTCCTATTCTAATTAAATATATACTTATTACCAACAATGTATTATATTTCATATATCACAGTATTACGCTATCTAGCGTGACATTATGCGAAGCTTTGCATTACATGAAACAAACACGCTTCATGGATAACAATATAGCACATACTAGTTTTTTAAATATAAATACATTTCTTATTGACATGCAAATCTGTAAAATGCGTCTTTTGATCGGATGACGTTTTTACGCGATCTCGGATGCGCTTTTGATTGGATGACGTTTTTACGTAATCTCGGATGTGCCATGTTGCTTAAGATGTCACATGCAAATCTATAAAATGTGTCCTTTGATTGGATAATGTTTTTTACGCGATCTTGGATGCGTCTTTGATTGGATGACATTTTTAAGTGATCTCGGGTGCGCCATGTTGCTTATGACGTCACATGCAAATCTGTAAAATGCGTCCTTTGATTGGATGATGTTTTTATGCGATTTCGGATGCGCCTTTGATCGGATGTCGTTTTTAAGCAATCTCGGATGCTCCATGTTGCTTAAGACGTCACATGCAAATCTGTCAAATGCGTCCTTTGAATGGATGATGTTTTTACGCGATCTAGGATGTGCCATGTTGCTTAAAATGTCACATGCAAATCTGTAAAATGTGTCTTTTGATTGGATGATGTTTTTAAGCGATCTCGGATGCGCCTTTGATTGGATGACATTTTTACGTTATCTTGGATATGCCATGTTGCTTAAGACGTCACATGCCAAGGTGTTAAATCCCACAAGGAGAGGAAAACCTCACTAAAGACTGCACTACTAGCACTCTTAGCCTGGACTAGGAATGAGAAATTGGGAAATTAAAAAGTAACTTTTATTGGAAAATCTAAAATAAGGACTCAAGGTTAAAAACAACTAACAAACAGTTGACCACTATCCTGTATCTATAAATCAGCCTTTGATGTATATTGTAGGTAATTATAGGATAGTGCAAATACGGTACTGATTGACCGTAGGCCCACTATTACAAATCAGAAATGTAGGTTTGAAAAGTTAGCAGAGAGGGATTAATGTCCTTCACTAAACTTCTTGTTCTGTGGTATGAAAGTGTGTCTGTTATCTATAATTAAGTCTGTTCAATAGCACATATACGTGTGCATATCATCTACAAAAAGTGGGTGTATATACAAAGATGTCACTTAGGTAGCAACAAGGCTAGAAAAGGGTTACAAGATATATATTAATGGTATCTTCTCAAGTAACATACCAATGTGCCACTAAAGAATAATAGGTAATACTGCCTGATGGCTGTCTCGTTGAAGAAACGAATGAAGGCAATATGTTTTTCATGCAGGATACATTTTGAGGCAAGTACAAACCCATGAATATACTCCATCTTGTTTAATATGTTTGTCAACAATATTTTAATTTTAAAAAATAATTAATGTGTTGTATTGAATTTTCTACATATATAATTTCTAAAGATTCGCTATTGTATTTGAATAAAATAATCAATGTGCATTGACCTTTATCATATGATAAATATATGAGATGTCTACTTATTCTAGATGTTATGTCCTGATATTTTTTCTCAATGTAAATGCTTAGTATCGTGTCATGTATAACTTCCACATTGTTTATCTCCAAATATATTATTGTGAGCATATATTTTTAATGTAACTCTTAAAAGGACATGAAACCCAATTTTAATATTTTTTTTTAACATACATTTTTTAAACAGGTTTTCAATTATCTTCTATTCTCAAATGTGCTTCAGTCTCTTGGTATAATGTGTTGTATGAGCATCAATACACTACTATATTTTAAGTAAACACATGGGTGAGTTAATGACAATCGGTAGATATATGCAGCCACCAATCAGTAGAGCAGTCCTAGATAAACCTTACTGCAAAGGATAACAATATAATGAGTAAAAGAATGTGAGTAAGTGTGAATGTTGTTTAAAATGTTAGACTCTCTCCAAATCATGTAAGTGAATGTTCTGCTTTCATACACCTTCTAAATGAAATGTCTTTCTTAAAAAATTCAAACACTATAATGTAGCTTTAAAAAAATACACTTTATTTAACACGTCAGAGAAATATGGCATACAGGCTTAGTATCAAATTCAAATATTATCTTGTTTTAACAAGTACGTGTAGATATACCAACAAGCCCTAAGGATTAGTATATGTTAGCATATGTTCTTGTTTAAAGGGACAGTCAAGCAAAACATTAAATATTTAAATATGTAAATGCATTTTATCTTTGTTCTCTTGGTGTTCTTATATGAAAGATAAACCTAGGAGGTTCATCTGCTCATTTCTTAGACATTAAATAAATAAAAATATATAAAAAATTGCTTCCTCTTCCTTCCCCTCTTCCTACGAGACTGAGGCTCTGGGGGAGACAACTGCCCCCTCTCATGAGTTCTCATAGGAGATGTTTGGGGAAGAGTGGGAGGAGGAGTACTGTGAGTGGTTAAGGGATCACAGTAATATAAGTATGTGAGGGGAGCGCCAAAGGCTAAGGTAGGTAAAAGGATAGCCTAAATTACTAATAGGCAATAAATATACAGTTTTAATAGGATATTACAAGGTCTATTAAAATAAAATACAAGGTCTATTATAATAAAATACATGGATCCATGTCTACTAAAATAAAAACAAAGTCACAGTTATAAAATAACAGTGTCACAGTAATTGGTATTGCATATAAATACAGTATCAAATTAACAAAATAAATGCATCAAATTTTTTTATTAAGAAATTAAAATTTCATACAAAATTCTTTTGAAACAAATGTGAACAAAAATGAACTAAAATGAAAATTTAAAATTTACCAAAAAGAAAATTTCAGTCAAAATGGAAATTTTGGCCCGTGCACATCTCTAACGGCTAGATTTGGAGTTTGGCGGTAGATGGGGTGCTAACGCTACGCGTGGTTTATGTCTAACGCACGGCATTGTTTGACTCCGGTATTTAGAGTACAAAAAAGACAATCTAACGATGCTCCTAACGCGTGTATGTCACACGCGGAATCCTGCCCGCGTTAGACAGTCTCCCATAGAGATCAATGGAAATGCAAAAAAACCTCTTTTTTCACCTAACACTCGATCTCGCGAGAAATACGCACAGCTCGGTCATATGACGCATACCACATCATGCACAACAATAACACGCCGCAAATGTCACAACAACAATCACTCAACAAAGCACACAAGCATTACACATTCACAAGCGGGGGGATTTTTAATAAAATTTAATACAGGGAATACGCATATACTTTAAGATGCGGAAATTCGCAAAATAACAACAAGGAATAAAAAATATATACATACACTAGCAAAATAATCGCATTCAATATCACTATATATTAGGACAAACATACATATACAACACTTCACTAATAACACACCATCGCAAATTCACATTTAAACAGAATACTATTGGACAATGTTAGAGAAAACGACCACTATGACATCATCGCATTCTACACATTCCACAAATACTAACTCCAAATGAGCATGCGCAAATTCACACAACTAATACACATTGCACTAATATTAATTGCTAATAAAGCACACCTGAACACAATTTACAACGGAAATTGGCACATCATTAAACATTTACACAGGGTATATAAGCACCACACAAGCATATCTTCTTTGACTGTGTTGCTGGTGGGTCTTTGGAGATTGGAGGTTTAAGATTAGAGAGTTTGTGCATTATTGTGAGTGAGTTAGTGTTAGTGTGAGAGAGTCAGTTGTTAGTGTTATCGTGAGTGAGTGGGAGTTAGTGGGAGCGTGAGTGAGTTATTGGTAGTGGGAGTTGTTAGTGAGAGTTAGTGGCAGTGTGAGTCAGTTAGTGGGAGCGTGAGTTAGTGGTAGTGGGAGTTATTGAGAGTTAGTGGGAGTGTGAGTTAGTGAGAATTAGTAGTAGTGTGTTTGTGAGAATTAGTAGTAGTGTGAGTTAGCGAGCGAGTGATTTTTCTGTACACTTAACACATTTACACGCAAACACATTCAATACATACATACACTTATCAATAACACTACATACACTCCATCCCCCATACCCCCTCATACTACACTCCATACCCCATTCCCTGTAGTCCCATTCCCTTTCATCCCATTTACTCTTATCCCATACCCCATACCCATCCCATACCCATCCCCTAGTTACATTTAGTTTACATATCCACCTTTTAGTCTTCTTCTTCTTTTGGTTTATTTAAATACTCCTTACCCTCTTTGTTTTTTTAGATCCCTCTCACACTTTCAGCACTTTTTTTGTCTTTTTAGTTCTTTATTTTGACCCCCTTTCATTTCATCACACTCACTTTTTGTTTGATTATTTGGGGTTTAGTTTAGGGAACAGATGGAGGGCAGGCAGGGGAGAGGTAGAGGGGGAGGAGAGGGAGGGGGAGAGGAACAGGGCAGGAAGGGGGGCAGGAAGCGGGGGTGGAAGCGGTGGGTGGACCCAGCCACTTAGTTCAAGATGAACAAGTGGCTGGGCCCAGTGGCGGACAGAGTAGGGCTTCACAGTCCGGGAAACAGAGGGCATCGTCACAGGGGAAGGCCAAGGCGACTAGGGAGGCAAGGTTTCCGATGGAGGAGAAGGAGGCCCTCGTAGAGGCCTATATGGCCAGGTATAGGAGGCTGCAGCACCAGAAGACCACCCCGACTGAGAAGAGGAAGCTCTGGCAGTCAATGCAGTGGGTGGCCGGAACAGAGATATGGACTCTATAAAACATTGCTACCGGGACTGTAAGATGGATCTCAAGAAAAAGTTAAGCCTGGAGGCCCGACATGCCGCAGGAACCGGTGGCGGCTCTGCCCTGGAAATCGAGTACTGCCGATGGGAGGAAATGTTGCGGCCCAGCATCTCCGAGGTGGATGTAGTCGGTATCGGATGAATTGATACCGGGAACCTGCCATTCTCATCTGACGGTAAGCTCATTGAAGAATAAATTCACATACGAATGTATTTCAAGGGACACTATACGCAAACCTTTACTTTCATGATTGAGGTAGAGAATACAATTTGACAAAACATTCAAATTTACTTATATTACCTAATTTGAATCATTCTTGAGATATATTTAAATGAAGAAATAGCCATGCATACGGTGAACCAATCACAGGAGGCAGCTATATTCAGCCAACAATCAGCATCTAAGCATATTTAGATATGCTTTTCAGCAAAAAATATCCAGAGAATGAAGCTAATTAGATAAGAAAAGTACATTAGAAAGTTGATTATAAATGTATGCTTCTAAATCATGAAAGATAAAACATTGGGTTTCATGTTCCTTTAAGGATCAGATTAATGCTATTACGCTGTTTACACGCATTGACAATTACTTTGCAGTTACATCAGTATCTAGGCTATAGGTTAGGTGTGCATTTAAACAGACTGAAAACAAACGCTAAAACATTCAGATTGACCAGAGATATCACAAAAACGGTTTAGAAAATGCGGAAATCGTATTGATTGTTAGATTTCAAAGTGGATTAATGATTCTGCATTTGTAATTGTATCGTAAGCTATGTAATTTAAAGCTTCATTTGGAAATATGCTAATATATACATTTATTTCTTTTTCAAATATACAGAGTCTGGGGAGGAGGCAGCACAACAAATACAGCCTCCTCCATCTCCCCGGGATGAGAGTGGTGGGGAGGAATTTCCAGTTCGGAGGGAAGAGGCCCCCCGTGACGAAGAGGGCACGGAAGCAGATGAAGAGGCCCCAGAAGCAGAGGAGGAGGCCGCGGAACCAGAGGCCCCTCAAGGACCCGCACACCGCCGTGCACGGGCACCCCGCCGTGCACGGGTACCCCGCCAAGCACAACAAGAGGAAATAGCGGAGGTGCGGGTTCTACTGGACTACATAGACCAGATGCGTAACTCCCGGATACAAAATATTGAAGGCCGAACTCGAATTCTTGATGGACAAAACCAAATAATTGAAGGACAAAACCAAATAATAAACATACTTAATAGAATAGAACAAGGGCAAAACAGAATCATTAATCTACACCAAGAGATGTTTAATTTTTTCCGGGAGGCGCATGCTGGTCTGCCTCCTGGTCCGCCTCCTGCTGCTGGGCCTCCTGCTGCTGGGCCTCCTGCTGCTGGGCCTCCTGCTGCTGGGCCATCTTCTCCTGCCGGCCCATCTTCTCCTGCCGGCCCATCTTCTCCTGCCGGGCCATCTTCTCCTGACGGGCCATCTCCTCCTGCCGAGCCATCTTCTCCTCCTCAGCCATCTTCTCCTCCTCAGCCATCTTCTCCTCCTCAGCCATCTTCTCCTCCTCACCTTGGTCGTCCCAGTACTCTTCCTTCCACTCTTCCCACAACATCTCCAAGGAGAACTCGTCAGAGTCGGCAGTTGCCCCTCCCAGAGCCTCAGCCCCGTGGGAAGAGGGGAAGGAAGAGGAAGTAAGTATTTGTTTTCATGTTTAATGTTTTTTTTATTTAATGTGTAATGGATAGGTATGTGATGATGTGGTTTTCATACACTTGTGGACCACACTCTGTATATAATCTACTTCTATTGGACCGGGTCCATGGAGGCAGATTGTTTGCAGAGTGTGGGTTATAAGTGTGTGAAAACCACATCATCACATTCCTATCCTTGTTCATGATATTGATTGGTTTCTGTGATGTGATGTCCAAACTGTTTCCCGATTCGCAAACAAAATTACCATTACAATTATCCATGATGGCATATTACTGTTTGAATGCCAATAACACAGCTTAAAGGGACAGTCAGAAAATTATTGATTACAAAGAAAACACTGTATTACGCATTATCAAGTTGGAAACAACAAAACATGGAGAAATACGTGTGACTTATGTGCTTACCCTTGTATCTATGACTATGAAAAATGACCACTTATTTGTTGTTCTGACATAACAACATTTTAGATATCAATGATCAATACATGGTAAATAATATGCTGTATGAGCACAAGGTTTTACATATACAAATGCTATCCAAATGCCCTCTAGTGGTCAAATTGTATAATGATTACATGCCCTCTTCAAGCTCGAAGAAATGAGCACACGAACCTCATAGGTTTAGCTAGCAAATTAAAATAAACACAGACAAATGATTAATTGGTGAGAAACATTTGATATCATTGATATTACAAAATTGACTTTTAGAATAATGCAAAACATTATTTGTTTTCTAAACTGTCCCTTTAACAAAATTACATATGCTAACATATATTTGAAGATTGTTGGTATATCTACATGTACTTGTTCAAACAATAAATATTGAAATCAGATTTATATTGACGTGTTAAATAAAGTCTATTTTCTTAAAGAGACATTATTGTGTTAATTTATTTTTAGAAAGACATTTGTTTTAACAATGAATATAGTTTAAAGTCCTTTTAGGAGTGGGGGTGAAAATATGCTAACAATAATATATTTGGAGATTAACCAATGTGGAACTCATACATGATACAAAAATCAACATTTGCATTAAAGGGACAATATACTATATTTTTAACAGAACTGTATGTAATAGACACTACTAGAAACAACAAGATTAACATATACTGATATCAATATTACAAAGCTTTAAACACTTTAAAAGAAAATCGGGTTAGCTCTATTGAAAATATAGATGAACCCCCATTACAACCGTAAAACAAGACAATACACCATCATACACAAAACAGGAGAAAGCTGGAGATGGTACTCACATGAAACTTAGAGGCTTGGCGAGGAGTCTGAAAATTACTTACATTTTATTTGAACTGAAGCAAAATGAAACGTGTATTTGTTAAACAATGGACTATCTAACTAGAGACCAAATTAAAAAATTTGATTTATAATGTGAGTGTCTAATGAACCTTTAATAAAATATACGACGAAATTACATTTAGAAGAAGTCGGCATCATATATTTAGCATATGATAAAGATAAATGCATATTGATTACTTTATTCTAACACAATAGCGCATATTTATGAATTAGATATCTTTAACATTAAACACAACAGTCATTTTTCAGAAAAAGGAACATATTGTTGACAAACATATTAAACAACATGGACTATAGAGATTTGCACTTGCCTCGAAATATCATATGCATGAAAACATTTTGCTTTCGTTCGTTTATTCAACCAGACATCCAGCAAAAGAGAATGTGGTGGTCTTTATCAGCTACAGGTCAACAATGTAACATGATGCAAAAAATACATATTCGCAAGGTTTTTAAAATTGGCTTCATTCACAAACGTGTTTAACGTGCACAAACAAATATTGCGGGACTACGTAATACAATCAGACGTTTTTTTACCTTTGCATGTGACGTCTTAATTAACATGGCGCTTCCTTGATCACGTAAGAATGTCATCCAATAAAAGGCACATTCTTCATCACGTAGGAACGCCCAAAAAAAAAAGGCGCATCCTTGATCACGTAAGAACGTCAGTTAATACAAGGAATCATTGGACAGCCTGGCAGGTGACGTCTTAAGCAACATGGCGCATCCGCGATCGCTGAAAAACTGCAGCCAATACAAGGACTCAGTTGACAGCTTGGCATATCACTAAGAAACGTATTTATATTTTAGTAACTAGCATGTGTCTAGATTGCTATCTAGGAATGTCACAAAATCATGAATCATCTTTTCGGACTTGACTGTCCCTTGAACTATAGCTATGGGGTATATCTTTAACATTTAAAAGATACACATGAGAAATACATATGCCATTGATGTTTTAAGATATGTTTAGATTGTTTTGGAATAACAATAATGACACATGTATTGATTAAACGTGTCATTTATTCAAGTTGAAATATGGTCAGCCTACCTATAGCCATATATGGGAGGAGAAGTATTTTGTTAACATATTTGGTAAAAAATATTCATCATCTAAAATATGCGCATTACACACAGAGATTTATTTGGTTACACTTTTACAATAAGATAGAATTGAAAATGAAATAAATGTGCTGTCAACATTACAATAAGATTGTTTATTAATAAGATTATATGTCCTTCTTCATGTAAAAAGGACAAAAACGCTTTAGAAATGGAAATACATTCATTAACAATTGTGCTCATCATCACTTAAAGGGACATGATTTTTTTTTTTTAAAAGAGGATACACAGAGACAATACTATTTCAATAAAATGAACACTTTACAGGGATTATATCATTGTATCAATCCTCAGATCATTTGTTAAAGGTGCATCAATTCATGCAGAGTTTCTAAATACACACATGGATGTGAAAATTGAAATATACATATATACACAAATAACAATCTATAAATACATATATAAAAGAATTACTATGCTAATCATAATCATGCAATGATAAAGCTTTGAGAAAAATATATAAAGACAAATAATAAAATTACATTGGAGATGTTAATCTTAAAGTCATTTACAATTGTATTATATATATGATTCTTGAAAATCCATTATTTTTGGTAGGTCCCTTTAAGGATCAACCAGATAAACTAGAGCTTTCAATCAATAAAATGAATAATGAGGACAAAGAATCGTGCAATGACATGTCTTTTATTAGTATGTAAGAAAACATCAACAACATTTATAAATAATCTTGTAAAAATAAGGAATATTTGAGCCATATGACAAGGTAACAGAGTGCATCACAGTCCATGAAGAGAGTTGCCAAGGGCCAGCATAGCCCCATTGGAGACATATGACAAGGTAACAGAGTACATCACAGTCCATGAAGAGAGTTGCCAAGGGCCAGCATAGCCCCATTGGAGACATATGACAAGGTAACAGAGTGCATCACAGTCCATGAAGAGAGTTGCCAAGGGCCAGCATAGCCCCATTGGAGACATATTACAAGGTAACAGAGTGCATCACAGTCCATGAAGAGAGTTGCCAAGGGCCAGCATAGCCCCATTGTAGATATATGACAAGGTAACAGAGTGCATCACAGTCCATGAAGAGAGTTGCCAAGGGCCAGCATAGCCCCATTGTAGATATATGACAAGATAACAGAGTGCATCACAGTCCATGAAGAGAGTTGCCAAGGGCCAGCATAGCCCCATTGGAGACATATGACAAGGTAACACAGTGCATCACAGTCCATGAAGAGAGTTGCCAAGGGCCAGCATAGCCCCATTGGAGACATATGACAAGGTAACAGAGTGCGTCACAGTCCATGAAGAGAGTTGCCAAGGGCCAGCATAGCCCCATTGGAGACATATGACAAGGTAACAGCGTGCATCACAGTCCATGAAGAGAGTTTCCAAGGGCCAGCATAGCCCCATTGGAGACATATGACAAGGTAACAGAGTGCATCACAGTCCATGAAGAGAGTTTCCAAGGGCCAGCATAGCCCCATTGTAGATATATGACAAGGTAACAGAGTGCATCACAGTCCATGAAGAGAGTTGCCAAGGGCCAGCATAGCCCCATTGGAGACATATGACAAGGTAACAGAGTGCATCACAGTCCATGAAGAGAGTTGCCAAGGGCCAGCATAACCCCATTGGAGACATATGACAAGGTAACAGAGTGCATCACAGTCCATGAAGAGAGTTGCCAAGGGCCAGCATAGCCCCATTGGAGACATATGACAAGGTAACAGAGTGCATCACAGTCCATGAAGAGAGTTGCCAAGGGCCAGCATAGCCCCATTGGAGACATATGACAAGGTAACAGAGTGCATCACAGTCCATGAAGAGAGTTGCCAAGGGCCAGCATAGCCCCATTGGAGACATATGACAAGGTAACAGAGTGCATCACAGTCCATGAAGAGAGTTGCCAAGGGCCAGCATAGCCCCATTGGAGACATATGACAAGGTAACAGAGTGCATCACATTCCATGAAGAGAGTTGCCAAGGGCCAGCATAGCCCCATTGGAGACATATGAAAAGGTAAAAGAGTGCAACAGGCATAACAATAAACTTAAAAAAAAGGCCAAATGGCAACAATAACAAAAACATCAACATGTGGATGGAGGATTCTTATCTGCACCCTTGGAGCATCTCCAGATCCTCCACTTACTGGTCATCCTCTTTATCGTCCTGTGCATGTCCAGCTCCAGATTCAGGCCTTGAATTTAATAGCATGATCTGCCGCAGAGTCAAATCCTTAACCCGGAGCTGGGCCTGCATGGTGTCGTTCATCCCTCTCAGGACAGCTGCGTTCCTCAACACGGCCTGCTCTACTCGTGCTATACCTTCTAGCATGAGCCATGCTGAGTCAAAGCCTAAAATAAAGAATAAATCAAATATTAAGGATAATTACACAATAGACGAAAAAATAAGCAAAGATACATTGTCATCATAAAGACAAATCATTATTTACATCAATTTGTTTAAATTGATTCTTTACACTTAGAAGTGTGTTTGAATTTCTAAACAATTATGAAATGAGGATATGGTATGCATATATGCACTCAGAGAATATCAATGACTGTCTGTACAATTATAACATTATTATTGTGTTTTGGCCTGGAATATGCATGTGACATAATGATGGCATGAATTATAAATTTAAAAAAAAATAAAAACATCAAAGCAGATTTTCATGCTGCCTGATATAGAAAGGGGGCAGTAGTGTATTTGAACAGACAAATAATATTCCTTTTTAAAGTGCAAAAGCTGTAGACTTTGAATGTCTTCAATAAAATGATTTCAAATAAAGCAACATGTTGGAAACATGATAGATATATTTCACATACCATCAGACTCCAAGGCAGCCTCTTCCTCCTCCGTCACACATGTTAAATCAATCTCTGTAAAACATAACATGTTGTGTACACGTTAAGATCAGATATTATAACATATGTTACTGTTGATCAAAGACACACATCAATGTTGCATTAAAGATATACACACCCAAAGTTATGATTTACATCATTTTGATGGAGCATACAAATGACATTATATTTGTTATTCTCAATGATTCAGAATTTCTATGTATTGTTTGTATTAATTTTAAAATCATAAAAGCATAGTACATAGAACATTTAAGATTTCTCATGTGTGTATCACTTGATGACTGTTGTCAAAAATGAACATGGAAACAAACATATGCTATACATCTTCTGAATAACAAAGGTGTAGACTAAGAAAGTTTTAATTATTAATCTTTCAATATTCCAAGAAAATTAATATATAATCAGAGGAGTAAATTATATGTTTGTTTCAAATGTTATGCTTCATCAGAATCATGCTCATAATATTGATTACCAATACACCTTCAATGACATATAAATGAGTCAATGGACTTACCAGGAGACCGCAAAGGCGGCTCTGTGTCAGTGCTGGATTCCTCGGGGCTCCCCACACCAACTCTCTCTATGAATGATATAGATATATATTAGTGAACACATTTGGGATAGCACTAAATCACATCTGTAGCGATTTTTAAGAATAATCAACTTGAAGATGTGAAGAATAGAGCAGTCATTATCCTAAAAAATGCTTGATTGAATCAAGGGGATTCTGTTAAAAATGGTGTATTGAACATATGTTTAATTTCTGACTATATTAGACATCAAACTCATCTCATACGATGCTATTGCATATCTAAATATACCCATTGATCAATGTTCTTAAAAGAATACACACAAACCACATTTTGAATAACAGCTGTTGACAAATATAAACAAAGACATGTGGCACATGGAGCCATTTGTGCAATGTACAGTAATCTTGTTTAGGACACAACACATATTTATCACAATACAAAACCAAATTGATTAGTACAAATATGTAATCATGGTGCTGTTAGAGTATGCTGATATCTATAAAGTAACTCCAACAGTGAATATGTGAATTATATATCAATATTGTCTAATCCAAAGAATGTAAAGATGAATGAATCTATTGTTTATTAAAGGGACACTGACATGATTTATTTCAATCATTGATTTCACTGTTCAAACTGTTCCAAATGATTTAACATTGACTCCTATTATAATTGGAATGTTGCTACATTTTAATCTTAAAGGCAGATAAGCAATATTGGATTCAATAAATATTGTTTGTTGAAGGTATCCACCAATCATCAATCAAAACCCAGGTTGGTCAACCAAAATTGAGCTGCAGATAAACGTACATTCTTGATTTTAAAATACATTTAGCAATAGAATATTTCACATATGATTATAGTATTATATTTAAATGTTGATTAATATTGCATGCTCTATCTGAATGACAACATTAATAATTTTAGCTCAGTATCCCTTTAATATAAAATTATATTGATTTGACAATGTTGGTGTTAATGAATTCTCGACTCCATATGTTGATGTAATGAATGGGATTGAGCATGCAATTCCAATCTAATATGTTATTTAAGGATATCCTAAGAATTTTCATCTATTAAAGGGACATGAAGCTCTAAATGTGTAATTGTATACTTTTTTAAACTATGTACTACTGTTATCTGAACACATGATTTTAACTTTTGGAAATATGCCAATTTATGCATAGAAAAACAGCAGGATAATACCAGTAATGCATTGTTTAACCTAAACCAAAATCCATTAATTTTTTTAAGAACTAAAACAATAGACTGAACCAATGTAGCTCATAAAATGTTTAAACAAAACAATAAAATCACGTTTAAAATTAATTCTATGTAAAATTTAGTTGGCATGTCCCTTAAATGACGTGATCAATTTCAAAAATGGAATCTATATTTTTAAAATCTAAACATATATAAAATTGTGTGTATTTTTAAAAAATGTATACAAATAAGATTAAGCAATACACAAGGGAAGAATATAAATTGTACATTCAAAGAATCTTACATTAAAATTAAGACATCCAGAATAGATGGGATATCTTAAATTCCAAACAAAATCAGAGTAGTCTTACAATGTAATCCTATTTTTTGGTTTTATTTATTCTTATTTGCAAAAAGTTTTAAAATCCATTTTGAAGATACATATAAATATTGAACAATGTGGATTTAGTATGTAATGTTCTGTCCATGTTTCTAAGACAAATGTCAATTAAAATGAGACATACCATACTGTGACAAGCCCTGCCTTTAGGATCCAGCACCAACATCCAGATCTGTAATATATTAAATGAGGATTGGATATCATTAATACAAATCATGCCATGTTTAAAATCTTTACATTATTAGCAAATCAATTAAAAACTATTAATCCTTTGGTAGTCTCATGAGTTAATAGTTTCCTCAATTCAATTCATGATAAATATATCCTGTACTCTTATTTTCAATCAGTTGTGTTGTTTACTGTAGCTTAAATTATTTTTTTGTGTTATTTCATTCTCATCAATTGATGGGCATATGTTATAATTTATTTGGATTCTTCTTTTTTTATTATGCATAATATTGAAAATAAGAATACTGTATTCTTCACATATATAATAATTCACATTTAATTTTGACCAACATGTGTAAAGCAATGCCACTTACAGCAAACCCATGTTAACGTGTATGCGCAATTCCATTTTCGCGATCATTGCGCAATGATTCCAAGCGGAATTACGCATCCGTCATTTGACCAACATGTATAAAGCAATGCCACTTACAGCAAACCCATGTTAACGTGTATGCGCAATTCCATTTTCGCGATCATTGCGCAATGATTCCAAGTGGAATTATGCATCCGTCATTTGACCAACATGTATAAAGCAATGCCACTTACAGCAAACCCATGTTAACGTGTATGTGCAATCCGTCATTTGACCAACATGTATAAAGCAATGCCACTTACAGCAAACCCATGTTAACGTGTATGCGCAATTCCATTTTTGCGATCATTGCGCAATGATTCCAAGCGGAATTACGCATCCGTCATTTGACCAACATGTATAAAGCAATGCCACTTACAGCTAACCCATGTTAACGTGTATGCGCAATTCCATTTTCGCTCTGTGACGCATATTCTGTAGAGCGCAAGAAACATCATTCCTATTTCATGTGTCACTAATCTAAAATCAGATATCTAAACATCATATGTAGTGTATGTTGTGAGATCTGTATAGGTTTAGTATCTGACTATATACACATTTTTTAAAAATAAATCAAATATTAAGATATTATATGAAGTTGGATAGTTACCTGGTTCAGATTCTCCATCATCTCCTCCCAGGCCACCGGACGGAGAAGCAGCTGCCCTGGCCCCCGCATCAGGACTTTCAGATCCCGCAGCTGGGAGGGAAGAAGAGGAGGCCGAGGATGGCGAGGATCTAAATCTTTTGGGGACCCGGAGATTGAGGAGCTCGCATAAAGTCACCTCATAAGGGAGTAGGTATAGTTTCCGCTGGGCCTTTCTTTGGCCCCCTCTTTTACGGGCTTGTACCCAGTCCCTTATGAGGTTGACTTTTTTGTTAAGCGCAACCTCATATCTCCGAATCTCCTCATGATTTGATCCTGGCTCCTCTGGACGTCACACACCAATTTAACCTTTTTGGTGATAGACTCCCAGAGGGCCTTCTTAACAGGTGCATCTGTCAACCTCCTCTTGTTCCCAAACAGCTGGGGATAAAAGTCCTTGACGGCGTGGACCAGTGCAGCGCTCTCCTGCTTGGTGAACCTGGGAGGTTTCATGCCTGCTGGGTTGTAGAATATATAATATATAATAATAATATATACTACCTGCAGGCATTAGAGAACTGACAAAGATGGCAACGTGGGATATGGGTTTAGACAAGAGCGCCAGTAAAGTCAAGGTCTGGTGTGTGTGTGATGAATGTGTTCACACTGGTATAGATAGAACCCTTAAATGAGGGCTAAATTCCTATGATTAACTGCAGATACTATAATACTTAAAAAATGTGGATAAAAGTTATAATCACAATTTTAATACAGACATAAAATTAAATAGCTAAACATGGATCCAAGGTATATAAAAACATATAAGCTTAAAAATAATATAAAATAATGATAGGGGAAATTTGTCCCTACAGGGGCAAAATGTCCCAGATCTAATAGTAGCAGTACCATTATATTATTATGGGTATGAAAGTGGTGTACAGAGAGTGGTGGATGTTTGTTAGACTTAACTACCCTCTACTCCATAGGGATTGAGTCTATCCAAATGGGTGATACAAAAATTGGTAGATTAGTGTCTACCAGTATAGTAGATACAGTATTAACAAATAGAAAAGCAGCAAAACATATAATTCACATGTGAAAAAAAGCAAAAAAAATGAGAGAGGGTGATCAAAAAATGAACTAGTGTGTACACAAGCTAGTGTTGATCAAAAAATAATATAAAAAAGTTGACACAAAAGAACTGGTTAACAAATCACACAGTGAGTGGTGTGTGAAAATGGTACGTGACAAAAAAGTGTAAGAACAAAAAGAGTTAAAAAATGTGTCAAGTGTAAAACGTTACAGATGGGGAACCATATGTATATACATAACAGTGTCCTAATCAAAAATAAAATAACACAAACTATTGTCCATAAACATCAGATGGTGGTGACATTATGGTGATCCTGATGGAAACAAAGTGTGTCCAAAGTATATAGTGAAAGTTAATAGTTCCAATGAACAGTTCAAATCCTCCAATTAGTCCAATAGGGAAAAAACAGTTCCAAACCTTGAGGACAAGGTAAAGAAAAAATTAAAATGCCAATGTGAAAAAATAAAATAAAAATGAAAATAAAAATAAAAATAGAAGCTGGGAAATCCTCAAAACCTAAGGACAGAAAAAAATGACATAGTATAATATTGTTTAAGTGTAAATGAATCAAGAAATATAGCTCACCATATAGTTGCCAACGCGTTTCGGCCCTCAGTTAGGGCCTTTCTCAAGACTAGTCATTATACTATGTCATTTTTTTCTGTCCTTAGGTTTTGAGGATTTCCCAGCTTCTATTTTTATTTTTATTTTCATTTTTATTTTATTTTTTCACATTGGCATTTTAATTTTTTCTTTACCTTGTCCTCAAGGTTTGGAACTGTTTTTTCCCTATTGGACTAATTGGAGGATTTGAACTGTTCTTTGGAACTATTAACTTTCACTTTATACTTTGGACACACTTTGTTTCCATCAGGATCACCATAATGTCACCACCATCTGATGTTTATGGACAATAGTTTGTGTTATTTTATTTTTGATTAGGACACTGTTATGTATATACATATAGTTCCCCATCTGTAATGTTTTACACTTGACACATTTTTTAATTCTTTTTGTTCTTACACTTTTTTGTCACGTACCATTTTCACACACCACTCACTGTGTGATTTGTTAACCAGTTCTTTTGTGTCAACTTTTTTATATTATTTTTTGATCAACACTAGCTTGTGTACACACTAGTTCATTTTTTGATCACCCTCTCTCATTTTTTTGCTTTTTTTCACATGTGAATTATATGTTTTGCTGCTTTTCTATTTGTTAATACTGTATCTACTATACTGGTA